>NW_024879668.1:0-105761 GCF_900700415.2 Clupea harengus | reverse complement strand
TGGCAAACAATTGAATTTTTAAAAAGGACTAAAGGACACATCTCTACAGCCATTCATGCAAAATACCAGTGTTCGTGACATTTGCATATTGCCAGTAGGTTCTAATGCAATGCCACGCGAGCTCATAAACCCAGAAAGACACAATTTAACACCGAACCATTTAATTAGCCAGCTACCGACATGCTAGCGACACTTAGCAACTCTGCTAATGTCGGATAGCCGTTTCCCGAGGAAAAAACAACGAAACAGTTGTTTTTAAATGATGTTACACCATCGAAAAACATTTACACATGAACAATCTATGTGAATCAAGAGTTGGTATACCAAACTATGAAATGCACTCACTTTATTTGACTGTTGTGTTATTTCTCCGTGTTTCCTGATTCCTTGCTTGGTATTCCTCTTTTCTTTGCTCTGCTGCCGGAGTTGGGATTCGGGAGGGGTTTCCGTTCAGGATTGCTGTGCTCCCAAACCATAGGACTATGACGTTTACAACACAACCTAGATGTGCGTGTAACTAAAGCGAGTTATTGAGAACTAGTGTGACTAGTATAGCATAATACTTCAATATCTGAATCTTTAAGTATCTTTACAATGGAATTTAAATTATCGAATACTGACATGTCATTTGGAAAAAGTGATTTTTTTGTTTTTTTAGTCATTTCACGCTTTTAGTCACCACCCTCAACATTAATAATTCATCATTAAAGTGATGAACAAAACATAAAAACGGCAAGTTTTATTTATTTACATATTTATTTACTAGAAATCTTACAACAGAGAGCTTAATCCCACCAAGTATAAAAAGTGTAACTACTCCGTGGATTTATGAATTAGAAAACAGTCAAACTGTTTCACACGTGGATATCTGATGTTTGGTAGATTTTAAATTGGAAACAATGGGAAAAGATGGATATGGCATAATTTACCAAAAGCAGTTGTCTGACATGTGAAAACAAATAATCCCAAATAATCCAAACAAACCTCTGACAGATCCTTGTAAATTTCAATGGCAATTATGTTTGATGCCACAATCCGTCATCAGATTAATTTTGTCTGATTATTCTAAGTTTAAAATCTAGAAAGTTGAGGCTGCCTTAATAGCATGCACAATCCTACAAACACCACCAACAACATAATAGATACTGATAAAAGTTTGATAGCAACTGATGCCTTTTGGCGATATACTGTATAGTTGGCTACTTTCATGGTGTGTTCTCTCTCAGACCCCTGAATAGCCCTGAATAGCCTATGGTGCATAGCCTATGTTACCTACTTGGGAACGACATGTGCGTTATGTCTTTCACATGACCATATACCATCATTATATGACAAATTGTTGCATGCTGTTTCTTTGATTCTTACAAAGATTATTTGTGAGACCCCGATGGAATCGCAGGTCATGTGAGTCCGTGGTTTACACCTGCCATATAACAGCTGGATCTGTTCTACATCTAACAAACCTTAATTCTTCAAGGCTGTATGTTGTTGTACCATATTTTATTCTATTAAACGACAACCACATGCCTCTGCTTTTTTCACAACGGTCCGCTTCCTGTTAGCATAACACTGCCAATTCGTCACGGTCTAGTCTTTGAGTTTTGTTCTAAATTGATGAGGATGATGAGGATGACGATGATGATGATGATGATAAGGAAGATGTAGTTATTTTTCAGGTTACCTGATTCAGTTGTCACCAATGTATGAAATGTTAAGTGACACTGCAAAGGCTTCCCTTTAAAGATGCTTACACAGGTCATTTGTTCATTGTATGTGAAGTTTCTGAGCATGCGTACATACGGCTGGAGTGGCAGGGGTACATTTTTAGATGTGTGAAGGTAAAATGCAGAATATTAAATCAGTGACAATTGTGTGTGTTCTTTTGTAGCTGAGTTGATGTTTCTGAAGTTGAAGTCCGAAATTGCAATACATGTTTATTGTATGTGCACAATAAAAACAGTCATCTACTTAAGACTACTTCAGCCAGCTTGGCTACACAATGAATGTATTTCATTCAGCCTGGACGGCATTTAGAGTTCAGTAGAATGATTCTGCCACTAGAGAGTGCCAAATCTCGTAAACAAGACTGTGGTGCTTGTCACGTGATCTTACCCAGCCTGCAACAACAGTCTGGTCCGTTTGACGTATAGTCAGCTGACTCTCAGCAGTCATTTCAGTGTTCTTCGCCGACCTTCGCTGCAGTGTGCACGGGGATCTCAAAGCATCATCTCTACTTTGCTACATCTGGTTCGTGTGTCAAATAATGGCTAGTCAATCACAGGGCATTCAGCAGCTGTTGCAGGCTGAAAAACGAGCGGCAGAGAAGGTTGCAGAGGCCAGAAAACGTAAGTTGATTCGACTACCATGATTAGCTACCTAGCTTTGTTGGCTAGGTTAATATTAGCTATCGGCATAGCCTAAGACTTGGTAATATATAACGTTAGGTCATAACATAACATGTCAGTTTTGTAGCCTTATTTCTTGATTTTACCGATTTGTCGTGTTGTGTGTTATTATTATTATGGATGTTGACGTTTGTCCCGCTGTCAGTATTATGGTCTGTCAGTGTCAGTAGCTTGTAAATGTTAGCTGTTGGGTAAAATTAATGTCAGAATAAAAAAAAAGAAACATTGTCCCTTGACGAATGAATTGCTTTCTTTCAAAACCTGCAAGTATTGATATTTCGGACATATTAAAAGATTTGTTAAAATAAACAATTTTAAGTTTTCTGTCGTGAAGCTCCCGTCGGAAAACAACGCAGCACATTCTACCCGCATCTCAGTAACGTTATGATGAGGAATTTGTCACCTGGCTGTCCAAAGATGATTCTGCCATAGACGTTAGGCTCAGTTTTAAAGCTCTTAATTGCTCATAACCTTTTGTGTGCTGACTCCTCTGTTCCTCTTATCCTTCTTGACAACGTGATGCTAAGTCACTGTTGCTCGTCTTCTTCTTTTTCCATGTTGCCCTTATGAGCTTTCATTTCCCTATATGCAACAATGGGGTTTCCATCCAGATCCACTAGAATTGTCATGAAGAGCAGCATGTCAGGATTTCTTAATTATTCAATTTCTGATTGAATAGGCAAGAATCGTCGTCTGAAGCAGGCCAAAGAGGAAGCCCAAGCTGAGATTGAGCAGTATCGTCTCCAGAGGGAGAAGGAGTTCAAGACCAAGGAGGCCGCGGTAAGAGCCAAAGAGGGGCTCTGTGCACATTAAGATTATACGATTTTGGACCATTTGGAAAAATTTAAATTACCAATATTCAGTGGATATGCAATGCATTTAGCAATAGAATCACTATGATGCCTATGTCATTTTCTTATGTGCTCTAACAACAGGGTTTCAATTTGCTCTTTCTCTTTTTTTTTTAAGGCACTGGGTTCCCATGGTAACTCTGCTGTGGAGGTGGACAAGGAGACAGTGGATAAAATGGCCCACATCCAGAATAGTTACCAGCAGAACCGCGAAGCCGTGCTGGGCAACCTGCTAAAGATGGTGTGCGACATCAAGCCTGAGATTCATGCCAATTACCGTGTGGCTGGATAAAAGCCTTTCCCCACCCCCTGGTCCCTTACACCCCCCCAATCACATCCAACACATAAACCTAGGAGGCACTGAGACAAGGACTGCCACTATGTGGCCATCACACCTTCACTATAGTATCGCCGTGCACTCACATAACACTATTCCCTGTGTTCCGCCTTTTGTGTATTGCAAGCTCCATGCTTACCTCCAGTGGGCTTTGTCCATTAAAGTACACATTTCCTGTTTAGGCCGAAATCTTTTATTTATGCAGGTTTTCTAAGTGGCGTTGACTTAGTATCTTAGCATGCCATCTGTAGGTCATACTTAAGATGTATTTCAGGGTGAGTTGTTATGAGTAGATAAGATCATAGGTGTAAATCGGCATCAACTTGTCTTGAGCTGACATAGTGCAGTGTTGTTCTCTTGCCTCCGTGGTGCTCTCTTAACTGCTTGTAGGGTCTTAAGCGATCAGTAGACTGACATTTTTTGTTGTTGTGATGGACACTTGTGAGTTTGTCTTGCTATGCAATGTGATGTTTATTTATGAGTAAAAATGTACCGTTTATCAGAACAGCCTGTGGAGAAAAAATTGATTGAGTCTGTCCTCTCTTTCCCACTACCATGGGATAATCAAAATGATCTTGATTGAAACTATTCCAGTTGCTGTAACCCCCCCTCCCCCCTTACGTGACTCACCATCCTCCCTATTTATTTTCTCAACCCTGTGTCCTCAGTGGCTTTCTGAACTTCTATGTCTGACATTCCTCTGTTTACAGCTGGTGTCGCAGCACAGCAAAACAGTAATAAATGGTTCTGGTGGTGTATTCCAAGGCTCTGCTTCCCATTACTGCCCATTTTTCTCTGAAGTTGTTGCAAACGTTGCCATAGCATTAACGGATAACAAGAAAATACCTAGACTCGATGTTTGATATATCTGTGGAACGTTATATCAAATATGCAGTAGGAAGGTATATGGACATCTTACACTGGTTGTGGTAATTGTATTCAAGCAAATATTTCAAAATGACCACCAGATGTCGCCATGTTGTTAAGCCTGCATTTCACACTGAGGTTACATTCACGCTAGATTCACAATAAATCACGACCAAGTTCGAAATTCAGTGTTAATGTGTAAATGTACAAGGTACTATCTAAAAACTATTGAAGTAAATCACAGAGACGCGTATGCATACTTTCGAAACATTATTTATTTTCGTTTACTTATCTTCGGTCGTGTGACATTGCGTCATACGACAGAATGCCATGTGGCGGCGGAAGTGGGTTTATGATCTGCTTAGGATCTTTTCATTGGCCCAGCGTTAAACGTCATCATTGGTCGCTGTGTGACACATGTAACATTGCAAAAGCATTCGTCTCCAAAGTACCGATAGCTAACGGTAGGTATTGCTGCCGACTAATGCTGTAACCCCGGAAAATTTAGTTCAGGACTTGCCTCTGAGATCGAGAGAAAAAAGGAAATCGGAGAAGGGCCTTTTTGCATGAACTGTGGTAAGTGGCGTTGGTTATGAAGAGGTGACGATTATTTTATTTTTGTAGAAGATGGTCCTGTGACCTCTGTTGCTAGCCAGCTAAGTTATACTATAAGCCATCTAAAGTTAATGTAGTTAGCAAGATTTTACTTTAATAAGCATTTTAAGTTAACTAGGGACCGACCTATGTTTATTTTTATATGTATTTTTCTTTTTAGATTAATACAGGGATCGACTTTCGGTATCTTACATTTTGTTGCTCTGGGAAGGGAAGAATTATGGCATGGTTCAGTGCCTGGTGATGATCGGTTGGCCCGGTTAATGCTGTGTTCGACTGAACTGGACTTTAGTAGGTCGTACCTTGTACTGTGTTAAGTTAAGATGAACGGGGTTTTTGGCCAAATGCGTCAATAGAGTTAAAAGTAGACTTGGGCAAAGCAAACCGAATATTACCAATGTGTTACCAACACAGCCGAGGTTAGCTAATTAAAGTGAGCTGGTTAAATTCCCAGAAATCATCAGTATTACAGTAGGTTGGTTCCAAACAAGCGGTTATATAAGACAATTGGGTTCACAGTAGGTCGACTTTATGATTTAAAAACTGAAGGATGAAATAGGTCCGACGTTAAAGTTTGGACAGTGTCATACGGCTTTGCAGGTCATGCCAGTGTAAACAAACGTTAGCCACAGGAAAACAGAAGAGGGAGATTATTGAGAAAGTAGTTTGCACAACCCTGTAACTTCCTAAAACGTTTACTGATAATCCAAAATGTTTTAGGACAGTTATGAAGCTGTTGTTATGAATCGCTGCATTTCTGTTCAAACTACACCCACGGTCTCTTTGAATTCCAAAAAGAATTCAGGTACAGTTCAGCCTTTCTTTCAACTCAGCATGGGTCACAAATGCAGGAAGGAATGTAAAAGTGCCTGAACCCAGTTGACATGCTTATTTTTGGCCCATTGTCTCTGCAGATAAAAGCTTGGCGTTGTGCAAAATTCTCCAGTAATTGTCTTGGTCTGCATTGTCAGGTCTAGATCAAACAGTGAGGGTTGTTGAGTTGATACATCCTATGTAACACTACATGAGTCAGTTAAGGAGGAGAGATCTAATCTATCGTTTTCTTTTCTTTGTCTTTTCTGTCATGTCTCTTCATTGCTCCAATGAAATAAGACTATTCACAGGGTACTTGCTCTTTCCTTTGGTTATGAGTCTGGGTAGAGTTCAGCATATGAGCAGGTCAGAGGAACAGTACTCCTTTTGTGTTTCCTGTTAGGGGGCTGTTTCACTGAAAAGAGGGTCAGACGGTCTTTAGTGCCCAGTTAGTTGTAGCACTTTTCTCCCTGAGAAACTTTCCTCTGGGTAAACACATTGTCATACTTACTAACAGTTTGTTATAGTATTATTCATAATACTGTTTTGTTTAAAATGCAATATTGTCATAAAATGTAATACAGGAACACATGCTGGTGAACTTCACCATGGTAATACAGACATGTTGTTCTTGGCTGTAATTACTGTTGGGCTCTGAGGAAAAACAGGTCTTCAAACACTGCCATTGTTTTCTTTTTTTAAATGCAAGACAATGAGTTACAGTATTTAAACTAAATCTAAGCAGGCACAAACAATCTTTGACAAGCACAAGTGTTTGTTCTTTTTTTGCTGTTGTGGCGTTCTGAAACACACAGTTCATCAACACGTTTTCTGTGGTCCAATGGTTCATTTTTATTATTAATTTTCACTCTAGATAAGGCATTTGAAATAGTCAGAGGTTTAAATTGGCATGTCCACTTGAAAGGCAGAGAGGCTGAAGGGGAACCACGGGCCAGAGAGACACCATAATGGTGGATAAACGTGTACATGAGCCAAAGACTTGACAACCCCTGCGAAGTGTGAAGGATATGGTTGTGTTGTACCCTGATTTGTCATAGTACATAGTGTCATTGTTTAGAAGGTTGGTTGTGTGTGATTGTTATTTGAGATCTGGCCACTGTGTGAGGTCCCAAACCACAAGCACAAGGAATTTAATATCTTCTCTTGTGTGTAGCTGCAATTTATGGCCTGTTTTTTTATGATGTTGGACATCAGAGGTCAAAGTGTAACGTCAGTCTTATTTTGTTCTTTAAGGAAGCCTTACATTATGGGCTATAGCTCAAAGTCTCTCAGGTTGGGATTATATTGTACAGTTAAGACTGATCCTCCAGTCAATTCAAATGTGAGGTACACTAGAGCAGTGTAGACAGAGGTAGCATTAGGGATGTATGGTCAGTGACAAAGACCTGGGAAATGCTTTTTTATGCTAGGCCTAGTCTAAATTAAAATGAATATCCACACCATGGTCAATGGGTCTCTATACACCAAGATTTGCCTAAAGCAATAGAAGAAGGTCAGATAAAGCACACCTCTACAAAGATGCTAGTGACCTAAAATACTCTTTTAAAAGAGTACTGTACCAAGGCAACAATCCAAACACTACCTCAACTGGATTATTTCATGTCAAGATGGCCTAAATGCGTTGCCATTGCATGGTCAAAGAGCACGTATGGCCATTCTGCTAGCAGTAGGTAACACTGTGTGACATCTGATCCAACACCCATTGCCTTGCCAAAAGCCTTTGCACTTTGTAGTCCCCCCTCATTGGTAGTTGTTTGAGGTATTATGAAATGTGGAGTCTGTGGAATCTCTGTTTGTTATATTCTCCACCATTGATGGCTGATGCCAAAGTTTGGTCCATGTAGAGAACAGAAATGACCAACAGCTAAATGTCAAGGACAGAAGCCATGTCATGTCAGATCCCTCCCTACGCGGACAGACTCCAAAGAACATTAATTTAATAATGGCTTATTTGTCTAATGCTACTGCTGTGGAGAATAGAATAAGTAAAGTAAATCTGCCTAAAAGTAATGCTGCAATTGTTTTTGTGTCCAGGTAGTATAGTAGAATCAGATCGATCTACTACTCGATAGATATAGTTGTCAGATCTCCTCATTTGTTAGTAGACTAAACTCTGAGAGTTTCATGTTGCATAAGCTAAGATAAAGATCAATAGTGTGAAAGACCAACTTCAGGTCAGTGAAATCCTTAAAAGGGCACATAAGCTTGGGGAGTTTTTCATTTTACACAATGTATCCAGGCATCTAGTGACCAGTGCCAACACTACATTCCATGGAGAAATTCTAAATGGCAGTTTTGACTGTTTGTAGAGTTTGTTTGCCCTGGCAAAAGCATCACAAAATTATTTTGTTGTAGAAATGTAGTTTATAGGCCTAAACATTTCACCAAAAGTTTCAACCACACAATACTAGCAGGATATAGCCTACCTCATGTTTTCTCAAAACCACTTGAATGGTGGGATCCAGCATTTGCTGTTGATTCATTTTTGGATTAGGCACAGGTGGTTGCACGTAGCAATGTCCCAAGGGTCACATTTTGTAATTCAATCTTTATGGCTTCAGCTTAACGGTCTCTTTATGTGGAGATCATAAAGATAGTGGTTAACTTTAAGCCAGAGGCAAAGGACCAGGTTGTTCTGTACTCGGTTAGTAGGTATGGAATGTGATGAATTGTGATGCAAACGTAATTCTTGTATAAGGACCAAGGAGATGAAGTCAAGGATTTGAAGTTGTATTTAAGCATACAGCTTGCACAGGGACCCACCTGACAGTCAAAAAGGCATAGCATATATACCAGGCAGGTAGCAAGTCAGTATAAATCAGTCAGTTATGATGACGTCTGCACAGATGATTACATTGATAGCCGGGAACTCTAATCTGAAGCACACAACAGACAGTGTCTGGGTAGTGCTGCACTGCATACTGATAGTGGAAAAGTACCACGGTACTAGAGTTTAAAAACGGTACAATACCAGCCATTTGAAAACGATACTTTTATCATGCGAATGTCTATTTTATCTGGCTAACTGAAATCAGTCTCACAACACTGACAGCGTTGATGTTGCGCTAGTGGTATGCATGGCGTGGGAAACAACCCTGACTGAGATTGTAATACGAGTCGATGAAGTGAGTCGATAGCAATGGAAGGGAGCACGGAGCTCTTTTTCGTTTTGTTCATAGACTACACTTGAAGAGATGGTAGCGGCTTCAACACCTATTTGTAAGATACATCCTCTCAATGCGCTGGGACGCATTATCGGTGATGTGACCTGGAGTCCTCGGGTGTTCAGCATCAGACACTTGCACCCAGGCGACCCAGCAGGGGTTGATCAGGCCATGACTTGCGTCCCAACAGCAACCACCCACGGATCAGCCATCAGCCACATCTACCTGGTGGCTTTCTCTGCGCTTTGCCCGCGGATTGAATGGCCCTCTTCTTTGCTTCCCCTGTCATGCCTAATCGGTTGAGGACCTTGCAGAGGGAGCATCCTGCAAAGCCTCTGCAGCCAACCTCTGGGCTCGTAGTGTGTCTTCCAGCCTTTGTTCTCCTGGCACTCTTCCACCAGTCCCTGGTACTCTGCATTTCCTCTAATTTGCTTCTTCAATGTGCTCTTTCCAGGGCACTGTGAGGTCAAGCATGATCCGTTGTTTTCGTCATCTCAGAGGTGATGATGATGATGTCTGTCTGGAGTGATGTTGCTATGATGTGCACTGGAAACTTCAGCTGCTGGGCCAGGTTGACATTCAGCTGCCAGTTAGAGGCCATGTATAGGAGTCCTGTCCTTGGTTTTTGTTGTGGGCAGGGTCTCTCTCCAGCTTTGACAAAGGTGATTGACTTTGGGGCGTCGTGGTGTCTGCTGGTGCTGATGGCTGTGGCTATGGTCTCATTACCTGCCTTGAGCACCTGGTCTTGGCGCCAACGAAAGTCCCAATTGCCTTTTGGGCAGAGGAGATGTTCTAAAGATCCTCTTCCAAAACAAAGAGGGCAGGAAGGTGTCATGCTCTTACCCCAGATGTGCAGGTTTGCTGAGCTTTGTAGGACATAGTACACAGCTTGGACAAGGAATCGGATGCAATGGAAATATGCCTGAATGATATTTGACCAGGTAATCCTGCACTGCGGAATACTTTCCCATCACCCACACTCCCTTCTGCCTGAGCCCCACTGTCCTGCTCACTCGCTCTTCCTCCACGCCTGCTAGGACTTCTTCTTGGATTAGATGGCGTCTCTCTGTGCGTTGCCAGCCTGGGTCTTTGGGAAGTATCCCAAACCAGCTCTGTCTGTTGCCATGGTACTTAGCAGTGCCTTTGCCTTTCTTCACCCTCCATTTCCTCCCTGTTTTCAACTCGATGCTAGCTGATGACACCTGGTCCCTGGAGTCCAGAGGGTGCGATGAAGGCCTAGCCAGTTGCGGAGAAAGCCACTGATCTTCCTTTCGAGGGACTCAACTGTTGTCAGTGGAACTACGTAAACCAGTTGAGGCCACAGGAATGAGGGCAAGATGGAGTGTTGATAGATCCAGGCCTTGAATCTGCTAGGCAGGCCTGACTTATCAATCTTGGTGAGCCAGGCTTCAAAGTCTTTGTTGGACTTTTGAATGGCGGCAGTGTCTTTCAGAGTTGAGTCAACTAAACTCATTGACAAATATGGAGATATTTCAGCTATAAAGTAAAAAAGGTGAACCCCTAAACACAGCAGCATAGTTATCGTTATTATGCTGTAATAGGGATGCTCCGATCTGATCGGCGCCGATCAATATCGGCCGATATTCCCATTATCGGTTTTGATCGGCGTCCTCAAAACGGCCGATCAAACATGGCCGATCAGATGACATAAAATCTGCGAGAACTACTATCAGAGACGTTTCAATAAAACGTTAGAGATAGGCATTTCAGGCCGCCAATGGTAAGAAATGATTCTCGTGGTCGCCTCGCAACCTCAGGCTGAACCTTTATTAACCCCACTGTTTCACTTCATAACAGCAACAACATAAACTAAATGTATGACGTGGCTCCTTTTTCGTGACTTACATTTTTCTACTGTTCTTAGTTGTTTGTATTGGGATAGTGTGCTGCTCTAACTACATGTGGATAGTTTTTCGTGGTCTTACTTAGCCAGTTGGACATAATATTTTAGACCAGCCAGAACAACGGACACGACCGGCATTATTTAATAAATGGAATGGTTGCCATGGCGCAGCGAGTGTGTTATAGCAGCTCTCCAGCTTAAAACAAAAATAATACAAAATTCTTCCTATTACCTTGTTGCTATTACACGTGAATTTCCCTAACAGGATTAATACAAGTGTATCTATCTATCTATCTAAATCGATGTTGTTAGGAAAGGGATGACATTAACAAGCCACACTTTAATCTATCACTGTTTAATGTATTTGCATCAGACCATTTTACAAAACCGGTTTTTGAAAGTGTCAGCAATGAGCAAATCTGACGTGAAAAGATTTGTATTATAGACGGAAGTTTCCAAACGGTAACTTACACAAACCAGGGTTATGGCGAGGTGCGCGATGTGGAGCGAAATGGGAAACCCCCCCTGCGTAATATGCCAGTTGTCACTGTCGCATTTTAAATCCTCAAACTTGGAGTGCCATTCTCCACACACCTTGCTAACATAGCCCAGGAGTTTCCTAAAGCAGACCTGCCAACCTGCACGCATTTTGTGTACCAACCACGCAATTCCTAGTCAAAATACGCAGGTACGAAATGCCAGCTGAATCTACGCAAAAAAAATCAATCAATACAAACCTATACTGTACATTTATTTAAACTACATCCCTCAGATTGGACAAGATGCTACGACCTTGTGCCTGTGGTTCTGTAAGTTACTGTAAGTTGTATTGTACCTCAGCAATGCATTACGCCTCGGTGGATAATAAAGTAGCACTACCCTCCCTGACCCGCAATACTGATACTAGTGCTACTTTATTATCCACCGAGGCGTAATGCATTGCTGAGGTACAATGGGAAGTGGGGGAGTAATAATCAAGCACATACAGTAAATGTGACCCTAATGTTAGCATATAAAACATTAAAACATGTGTTCGGTAACTTAACGAGATGATGCATTTCAAGGGGTATATCCTTCAGATAAATTTGTATAAAAAGTTAGCCGTAGTAGCTAGCATCCGATGTGATTCGCCTGGTTACGAGACGGCTACGGTGTGAAAAACTGATGGAGTAGGCTAATTTAGCTGCAGCAACGTTAACTCAAACGCCACGGAGACTGTTCTAACTTTGAATCGCTCTGTTGGGGGCAAAGTGACCATTGCAAAGGTGTTTGACTACAGACTGCTAACGTAGCAAATAATTCCTACTATTGCAGCCAGTCAACCGACCAGCCTGGCAGGTATAAAATAATCATGACGATTTTCAGTCTCGTTACCAAAAACAAGACCCAATACAGAGCAACCCTGAGCACTGACATGATAAGCGCTTTGGTGACAAGAAAGGTGGACTGTCTGTCACATGGAAGGCTTCAGTGATGCTCTGCTCAAAAAGGCCAAGTCGCCAAGCTATGAGGCAAAGCAGTCAAGAGCAAGTGCCACTGGAAGTAGATAGATGGATACTTTATTGGAGCTTTAAAATATATATATATATATATATACTGTGAGAGGCATTTATATATATAATATATATATTCTTTAGAAGTGCTAAATGATGCACAATGTAAAGATCTCTTTTCATTTATGGAATTCTTGTCAAGAAAATATGATTGTATTGTTTATTTCGCCGCTGATTTATAATGTTGAATAACTGGATGATATGGCGGTGAGTGGGGAATTGACCGTATGCAAAGCCCCTGCCAAACTGAAACTCCCCTGGTACTCAAAAACTTTCTTCAAGGTTGGCAGGTCTGCTAAAGGCACAGAGCTAGCACAAGGTAAATACTTTAAAAACATCAGTCAGATAAACAGACTCCACTTTTCGAAAAGTCACAAAGTACTCTGAAACGGTCACGTTGGCATTGTATCAGGTGGGATATTGCTTGAGCAAAAAAGTAATATAGTGAGGGAGAGGTTGTGAAGTCTTGTGTACGTGATGTCGTTGCTATCCTCATATTGGATATTTGCCTATAGCCTGTTTATGTTGCAGTTAAGTTTGTATTATTATTTTTCCACAGGAAAGCTACTGTATAAGCTCCAAGTTCTCTTGAGAGCCTCTAGATAGTGGAATGTTGCACATGTGATTGTATTGTTGTGATTTTCATTTAAAGATATATTTTTATTATTATTTTAATATTTATTATTATTTAAACATTTTATAGTAAGCGAGAGAGCTTCTACACTGGAATGTTGCACGTTCCCTGCAATAAAACAGATGGTTGTCAATTCATGATACTCTCTCGTCTCGTAATTTAAATGCTTAATATACAATACCTATGTTGTTAAGAATAATTAACTTCATAAATAATGCTACACAATAAATAGAAAGCTTCAATCGACACCGTGATCGGTATTATCGGATCGGCAGATACTGATTTCAGTCATCGGTGATCGGTGATCGGTGATCGGCACCAAAAAACCTGATCGGAGCATCTCTATGCTGTAATGGTGTAAAAGATATGCAGCAAACGGTGCAAATTGTGATTGTAGTTGCTGTGCTAGCTAACTAGCTAAGGGAACTTTTAAATAACCTTAAACTTGAAAACTAATGAAATGTTAGCTAGTTATCTAGCTGACGTTAAAGTTGTCACAATTTACCTTAATAATGAATACACAACGCCCGTGACTTTACCATTATGAAAAACTGAGTGGGAATTCAAATTTGTTATCTATTCCGTGTTGTTTTTACCTGATACATTAATGGATTTCGTATGAAAAAAGGGAATCATGACGTCATATGCAAATAACAGTCTCAGAGACTGTAGAGACACTTTTCGATCATGCATAAGCCCCAAGCTAGCAAACACGTCATCACAACATCCCCTGTTCCCGCAACAGAAACGAATCAATGCACATGTGCATCTCTAGAGCGAAGTCACAAACGTGATTTGGCCATTGCCCTTTTGATATTCCATACGCACTGTATAAAGACCACATTGGAATTATTTGTGTGTTTGTGTGTGTGCACCCGCAACATTAGCCTACAATATGAATATGACATAGCCTAACTCAGTGGTTCTTAACCTGGGTTCGATCGAACCCCAGGGGTTCGTTGAGTCACTCTCAAGGGTTCGGCAGGGGTCAAGACACACACAGTATAGCCCGGTTCACACTAGCAATGTCGGGCCGTTTTTGTCGGCCGTCAAAAAATTGGCTACCGACAATTTGGCAACACACAATTTTTTAAATACCTATGTTTTGAAGAAATCATATTTTATTTTTCCAATTACGAAGGGTTCGGTGAATGCACTGATGAAGCTTGCAGGGTTCAGTATCTCCAATAAGGTTAAGAACCACTGGCCTAACTGATTCCTACATTATGGTATCTAAGTAGTCTCTAAAATGTTCTCTATCGGAAAGTATCGAAAGTTTTGAAATTTCATGTTGTGAAATTATGTATGACAGGAGGCTAGTTTCTGGGGGTTAATAAAGCACTTCACATTTCACAGGGGCACAAACCCCCAAAAACGTCACATTAAGTGATCTTTCTGACCAGTATAAATTAAATTACAAACAAGCCATAGATCACATGGTTGGGAGGATTTTGCCCTGGTTTGGTGTTTTTAGTTCCTCTCAAACCTTCTAGGACAACACAGAAAAATGATCAAACAACCTTCCACTCTTCAGCAAATCAAGGCCTGCAGCAAGTCTCTAAGGCAAGCTCCTGGAACACAGCATAGAGAGCTTCTCAGCAATCTATTGTGTATAGAAGAGTGCCAGATGCGACATGTGACGCATGACGAAAATTCTCCCCAAGATGCAAGACAAGATTGTTCTTTGTCATAAGACATAGGCAATATGAGGGAAAGTAAGACACTTTGTAAACACAAGCAATTCTAGGTTCTAGGTCTGCTAAATGTTTTGAAAATTAAGGTTTTGTCTTCAGAACCCTCATGATGTGTCAGTCCTCATGGAAGATTATTTTAAGGTTGAAAACACAGATTCATAATCTACTGACTAGGGCTGAACGATTAATTGCATTTGCGATTTAATCGCGATATGATAGAACGCGATTTTTTAACCGCAACGTTCGCGATAAAAAAAACGTGGTCACAAAAAAAAAAAATTAAATTAAATTAAATTTTTTTTTTTTTTTTTTTTTAAGATGGTACATTTTGCACACAGTGTTTAAAAAGTGCATGCCTAGTGTTTATACTTAAAATTACTTTTTTTAAATTACTTAAATGCACAGTGGCAAAGCCACCGATTTGTTGTTCTTGTTTCTGTAATGAGCAGTTAAATAAAAATGTAAAATGTGGGAAAGAATATTTTACACTAAATGTATCTAATATTGTGTTGGTAACATTCATTACGTTTTGTTGGGAAAAAAAGAAGATAAAAAAAAAATCGCATATCGAATCGCAATCGCAATATTTTGGTAAAAAATCGCAATTAGATTATTTTCCCAAATCGTTCAGCCCTACTACTGACACAGCGGAATCAAAAAGCATAACCAAGATTGATCAAATTAAAAGACTGCAATAAGGGGATTTTTATGAGAAATGAATCTTCTGAGACAGGATCAAATAGAGGAAGAGAACCTCAGAGACTTCCTCTTCTGACTGGGCTTCAGCTACATTCAGTCTGGCAGAGGGGCAGGTTAGGAGTGTGAGGGCCTCTTTGCATCCTTGGTGGGAATGAACAAAGCCTTGTGATTGGCTTTGTAGCAGAGGCAGAAAATCAGAGGCAGGGGCAAGATCACATGAGCAGAGTCAGTCATGGGAGGGGAGCTTAGCTCTCACACACACACACACTCACAGGCACACTCAGCATCTCACACACATACACACATTCACACAATCACACCATAAGGCGGGTCAAGGAACTGGGCTGATATCTTTGACTAGATAACCCACCTGTGCACTCTCTGAACTGATGCATTTATCTTTGGCGTGCTGAGGATCAGAAGGCTACGCACAGACTGCTACGTGACAGCTACTGAGTGTCTTTCTATTGGCAAGCTTTTCTGTGGGTGACACAAAGACGCAGTAGGGTGAGTTGACCTCGCGGTGAAAAATTCCTTTCTAGAAAAACAGTAACTTGGTTCAGAAGCTACCTGAAAACTCAGAAGGTCTGTGCAACTCTTTGGCTTGATTTCAAATGTTATGATCTCTGCTGCCAGGAAAAATATCATAAATTTGACATTGAATAGTAGAGAAAGTAGTAGAGCTAGTTTAATAATATGGGAAGTGCAGTTGTGTTGTTCACCCTTTTAGTATGTGTGATTTCAAAGCAGCAAAGTCACTGATGTTTAGAAAAGATTGACTTAACTTGAGTCAATCTTTCTGACTTTCTTTTCACACAATGCACTATGAGTTAAGTCTTTTTGAGTAGAACTTTTATTCATGGGTATTACCACAAAGTTGCGGAGTCTTAAATGAAACATAACCATGACTACAGCACTGTCCTTTTCTCAATAGAATATCTTAGAAAATAACTTTTTATCAAGTTTTTGCCTACTTTGAAATTTCACGCTTGAGTTGACCTAATTGTATGTGTAATAGTACTTTGTATAATTAAAAAAAACAATAGAATCCCAAAAGCAAGTTTATCTTTTTGAATTGAAATGACGGTTCCTTCCTAACCTTTAAGTTACTCTGAATGACTATCACTATATTCAGAGAGCACAAAATATGAATAAACATCTGGTGCTGGTCTGGTGGAAGTTTCTCTGTCATGTTTATATTTTGGATTGTATGTTGTGTGGATACTGGCATAAATTGATGCACACATTAACCAGGATTCATTTTAAACGTGCTGGGCATGGCATCAAAGATCTCTCAAGGATGATGACCACAGATAACAATCTCATTGGCCCCTGTGTCATTGTATTACTTCTGCAGTGTGTCAGTTCCAGTCTAACTCAGACGTAATAAAGAAAGCCCTGCGGCTGTCCGAGACCTTTAGCAAGGCATATTTGGTCTCCTGTTGTTCGAATTAATGATGTTTTACATGGGCCACCATTAGATTACAAGGGCAGTTCACTCTGAATTGCAGCCTGAGGTTGCCAGAGCATTAGATTAGAGTGGGTGCTTGTTCGACACTCGAGTGGCTGTGTTTTTCTTTTCCCTGATTGCCACTCTCGAAAGAGGGAACACAGGCCCCGGTAATTCTAAAGGGCAAGATGCATGTTCAGTCTGTGCGGAAGGCGTCTGTGTAAATACCCCCTGTCCGAGAAACTAATTTTTGCTTTAAACTCCGTTTGCAAAGTGAAACTATGTTAACATCATTCTTTACATAAAGTACAAACATTGTATAAGATGTTCCTTAACAGTATGGGCCCTAATTTCATTGAGGGGCAGTGAGCTATCACAGCTATCATTATATTGCGCTGACCCATCAATGTTTGCGCTTAGGATCGTGCTCGTGGTATTAAATTAGCAAAATTATTTGGTTAATAATTAAATTACCTTTAGCACGGCGGACTTTGCTTGCTGCTCGGCTCGTTGCCCATGAATGATATTAGGGCCCTATGCAAGTCCCTAAAGCATGGCTGTGTATTCTCTAATCAGAGATGGAGCAGAGACCAAAGGGTTAAGCACTGCGGCTTATCCCAGCCAGACATTGCTAGTGCACTTCAGGAATGGCATTAAGGTCACCGCCACCATGATTGCCCCTCCATGCCCATTCTTAGACAGATGGCACAGGTGTTCATTATTACTCACTTGCCGGAAAACACAATTTGGAATTATTGATGAATTGTTTGAGTTTTTGGTACTGAACGTAGGCATAAACTGTGAGCATGGAAGTTTTTTCAGGATTAGACTGAAATTAAATTTGACATGCTGTCCACCGGTAAGCCAATAGAGAGTGCCTAGGATGCCAGACATTCTACCGTGGATTTGCTCTGTTAAAAATCTCTCTCTCTCTCTCTCTCTCTCTCCCTCTCCATGTTGGTTGAACAGGAAGATGGACGGACATGGCACCATGCCGCCTGCAATGACAGGAAGCCACAACATGGATCACAACATGGATCACGACATGGATCACTCCATGCACCATGGAACTATGGATAGTGCAGGGGGCCACAGCGGAGGCCATGGGGACCACATGATGATGATGGTGAGTGGGCTTCACCAACTGCCAGTCAGTGCTGCCCCATCACCCTGTTGAAATGTTTTTACTTTTACATGTATTAATTTGGCAGACGAGGCTTTTATCCATAATAGCTTAAAGCACAGGTGTAGCACAGGCACTTTTGTCAATAATAGACAATAAATGAACATGAAGTACAAGAGGGGTTAGGGAAAAATGCAAATAAAATTATAATATAAGGTATATGTGGTATCAATGAGTATGATGTGGTATGATGAGTGATATTGAACCTTGGTGTTTCTTGCACCTTGCTCTATTAGTTTAAGTATTTGGTTTGTGAATTGATGTTCTTGGCAAATTCCTGTAGTCGAACAGAGCTAAGACAAAACCAGAAAACAAACAGCATAAAAATGTAATATATAGAGAATTCCCCATGTACATTACATGCTCGAGTGCAATCAGATCACAGTTTTTGTACTGTCAATATTGATAGAAGTTTTGCCCTTTCACAGCAAATGACATTTTACTTTGGCTGCAAAAATGTGGAGCTCCTGTTTGCCGGACTTGTTATCAACACCCCGGGTGGTAGGTGTTTTCCATTTGTATTTTGGCTTAAGAGGTGTAGAAATCATAATACATAAGGAACAATTCTGTTCATCTGGTAGGATGGTGGATCAACAGAGAATCTGAACTTGTTTGGATTGATAGAGGCTCTTGTATGTTTAAAATGGAGAATAGATTGATTCACATACCACTCATGCCCTGTTGAGTTATTGAGTATCATTTCCTGTTACTGTGTTATCTGAAGTTTTTTTTGGCAGTAATCGGTAAACCTTGAATAAGCAGTTTGTCTTTCTGTTGTTTTCTCAGAGATGGCAGGTGCATGCATTGGCGTGTTCCTGTTAGCCGTGTTCTACGAAGGACTAAAGATTGGCAGGGAGTTCCTGCTTAGACGAAACCAGGTGAACGTGCGCTACAACTCTATGCCAGTCCCTGGCGCTGATGGAACCATTCTAATGGAGACCCACAAAACGGTTGGGTGAGTGAGAACATAGAATACCC
Organism: Clupea harengus; assembly: GCF_900700415.2. Taxonomy (NCBI): domain Eukaryota; kingdom Metazoa; phylum Chordata; class Actinopteri; order Clupeiformes; family Clupeidae; genus Clupea; species Clupea harengus. The sequence goes on along the minus strand of NW_024879668.1, from coordinate 86,633 downwards.
CCTTAGGCAAGAAACAATCAAGGACTTCACAATTCAATTTTACTCATTACTTGTGTCACAGTCCAATCAGATGTTCTTCGTTATTTCCTGTTTTCTGTGTCTGAAAAGGTGAAACCCATTCAAAGCTGTGAATGGATTGTTTCACCCTTTTAGTGCATCAATATATCCAGTATGTATTCAAAAAACGACTATTCAGTACCATATTACAACATGAACCGAACTGACCCCCACCCTTACACCTTCTATCTGTGCCAAAGGTAGCCTTATCCAATCATTAGTCTCATTTATGGCCGAATGTGGAAGCTTGGCAAAGTTTTGAGGTTTATTGTGGTGGATGCTATCAGTAGTACCGATAAAGATGGTCAGATTGTGCTGGTAATAATACTAAAACTAGAAATTGATCAAGATATGATGTATTTTGAAATCCACCTCCAGTAGTGCATATCCTGTTTCTCACTATGATATAACCCAGGCATAGATGTCTTTAATAACTAAATGATTTCAAAACACAGTTCTATTGACAGTCTATTCTAGGTATAGAGAAAATGTAGGTATGGAGTTGAAATGTAATTCAAATGTTTCGAAATCACTATGTGAGAAAACATAATAATTTTGGTGGCAGAAAATGCTTGGAAAATAGATTTCTATAAATACATAAATATCGTAGCTTTAAACATCATTATCTCTCGCATTATAAGTTAGTTTTATGTACTGCTGTAACCTTTTAATATTGAAAAGTCTATGGCGATGATGAATGGGAAGTGTCCCTCTGGAACTTTGTTTCCTTTCAGCTTTATTTCCCTCAAACAAAGAATACAACTCCTCCATCCCTGTAATTGACCTACTTGTTTCTCCTGGGTAATTGGCATTCAAAAATGGAAAACAGATAGGTCTGGTCTACTTAAATCACTAATAGATTCAGAGAGACTGACACCTTAAAGTTTACTGTTAAATAGCTGTGAGACCTGATACCCCATACAAAAGTCATTACGGTTTTGAATTAAGAGACCTCCCTGTAGTGTGCTGATTGCTCAAGTGGGTCTTCCATATGGGCAGACAGTGTTTTCTTTAGTGTGCTAAATCATAGTCATGCCAGTTGACCTGAACCATTTTCTGTATTGCACCACCACATCTTGACAGATCAGTCATTGTGCAACCTAAGCTGCAAAAAGGCATTGTGGTACTTCTTGCTAGCATCCTCCCCTTCTCTTAGCAGACGTCTGAACATTGGCAAAGTGTGTACTTTAATGCCAGCAAATTCTGCCAGATTGTGCCAAAGTGCCAGATTTGTAACTTGTTAGCATCTTCAACTTTCTTCATGACCTTGCATACCACATATTTAGTAGATTACTGCTTGCTAACTGTGTCGGTACAGACCTATGATCTCATATGTGTAAGGTGTATTTCTCAAGCCTGGTCCAAACCTCAAATCTGAGCACGCCTGTATTTTTGGTCATGGTTGATACACCTGTGTACTTAAATGAATGAACAAATTAACATTTACTGTACAGACATCTAAAGACTTTTAGATGGCCTCAGAATTTTTCACAGCACTGTATTTACTGGTCTACATAACGTAATAGTGTTTCTAGACATTTGTAATAGACTAATTGATGACAGCTTTCCTTACGATTACCAGGAATTAGTAGTGTGCGTATGGTAGTTTAGCTTGTGAGATTGCTGTTTTGACATGGCTTAGAATTTGATCATTTGTTTGTTTTTCCTTTCAGGCAGCGGATGATGAGTCTAGCTCACACGCTTCAGACAGTACTGCACATCGTCCAGGTGGTGGTCAGCTACTTCCTCATGCTGGTGTTCATGACCTACAACGGCTACCTGTGTATCGCCGTGGCAGCAGGGGCCGGGCTGGGCTACTTCCTGTTCAGCTGGAAGAAGGCAGTGGTGGTAGACATCACAGAACATTGTCATTAGCCCAGATCCTCCCTTAGTCGCTCCCAACACTCTTACATACACCATACACACACACACACACACACACACACACACAGATACCTTTTGTCAAACAGCGCCACTTAATTGTCCTTATAGAAACCCAGCCTTCAAGTGGGCCTTCCTAATCAACTCTACAAAGTTTCTGGTCTCATATTTGAAGTCAGGCCACTTCTTCACAGAGTTTTGGATTGGTGGTTTTCCACATCCATTGTAAGACCCTGGCATTACCCAGGCTATTGTTACCAAATGCGGTCTGCCTTAATAAGTTGGTCCCTATGGATGAAACCACCTTAAAATCTCTCACCTATAACTACCAAGGGAGTCACTCTGCTTCTATATACTGAATCCAGTCCCCATGTCTGTGCTCAGTCACTTCAGTTCTCCATTTTCCAGCCATTAGGCTACCGGTCTCAGTCATCCCATTAGACACATTACTGTGACATTCCCAGGAGGTGCAGTTCTTAAGCTATCCAGATCAGTTTCATGAATGGCTTTACAATATACCCTCTGGTGAATGCCCCACGCTAACTCATCACTTCTCACCAGTGAACACATCTTTGGTCATGTAGTTTAAGGCTTTTAAGTGGCATTTGTTAACTACAAGATTATTGCTGGATCACTGGATATTCTGTGTAGCTACAGTATAGCCACACCCACCATACCTCCATTCACCAAGGGATAATACTCATCCATATGGGATTGAGGGTGCAGTCTGGGGCTGTGTGACGGAGCCTTATCTAACCTTTTTGCCTTAAAATGAGGGAAAAACACACGTCCTGCACCAGGCCAGCTGTAGACTGTCTCACTGTCTACAGGGAAGTGCCATCCTGTATTTGCATCAATGAACATAATAGGGACTTAGCTATTTTAGATCTTATAGAACACTTGTGGCAAATGTGTATGGGTCTCTTCCTCTTGTGCAGCTCTTTGCTTTGTGTATTGAGAGAGGCGGCTGCTGTTGTGAGGCTGGATCTACTTTTCTGTTGGTGGTATGGGAAGGGCAAGAGGCAAATACCAGAAACTGTTTTGTCTTTGGTGGGAACACTAAAGGGGACACACTGCAGGAGATAGCCAGTAGCCCAGTTAGATGAACCTCAGTGAGGTATGAAACAGCATCTGTAAAATTTTAAGAAAACATGTAAATGATGTGACATAAATTGTAGACATTGCCAGTAACACATGTAATTTAAATATTTGTTTTCAGTTAATTATGTCACATGCAACTACAGTGCAGTAAGTAGAGACTGATCCTCCCCACGATGACAATCTGCTACTCACTGACCAATTATTTTATGTTACGTTTTATGAAGCAAATCAGCATTGCATTGCACAAAAGATGTGTTGTTTGTGATCTGACAAAACATGCCCAAAAGATTCTGGCTATTAACAGGAAATCCACAAGTGAGGGCTTACACTGTGTGCTGTCTACAATCGGGACTCTTGGTAGGTCATTCCAAGAAAGGGCAAAATTCTATAGTAACATCATCAGGGATCAAAGGGAGAACGGCTTACTGTAGTTGTTCTACGTAACTAGAAATTCTCCATGCTTACTCTGTTGGTGCCTATTTACATCAAGGAATTCTGGGAGAGCAGAAGGCTGGTACCAGTGCTTTCCACCGTTTGACTACCAGACCACAGAGTTAGCCCTTTAGAGTGGGTTTATAAGTGTTCACAGACATGGAGATTATCAGATAGAATCTGCCAGTGTAATATTTTTAAATAACTGTTTTAGTTTCTGTTAGTGTAATTTTATAAGTTCTGATGTAAATTTAGTGAAGTAGATGTTTGTACTACTTGCCAGAATGACATTGTGTCATGCAGGGCTGGTGGTCAAATCCCTTAACCCCTGAAACATTACAAGAGATTAGACCGTGCTAGGATATCAATTGAGAAAAATTGATAGATGTAAAATTCTCTTGATTCTGCACAGAGGTTGAAACGTGTTAATTTGAAAAGTAGTATTTCCTTTGCTGCTTATAAAGAAAACATCATGAGATTGATCAAGGGCCCAACCATTTAAAGGGATTTGCCTGCTACTCCTGTGCAACACCAGTGTGAACATGTTCTGGACTGTTTACAGTTCACTGTTATGTATGTATAGTTTGACATCTACTTTGTAATTGTCTAGAGTGCATCAATAAATGATATGTGATTGAAGAGCACATTACCCCTTGTTGTTGTTCCTTTTGATTGCAACTTCAGATAGTACTGTCTGCCCATACTTAAAGGGGAATTATTACCTTTAGAGAGCATAGAAAGGCCCTGCCTAAACAAATGAATGAAGACTTTCCTGTGACAATGATCACCAAAAAGAGCTGTGTCAATATCATATTACTTCTGGTAATTAACCCTATAAATGAAACAACTAATGACCACAACATCTATACCAGAGGTGCAGTCTATGCTGAGACTGAAAGTAATTTATTTCAATTAAAAAAACTATCCCCCCTCCCACACACATACACAGAAATTAGCACAGACTCAAGTGCTCAATACTCAATTAAACAAATCAAAGTTGTAGTAATCCAAATCAGTCATTGTTCCATAAGCCTAAGCAACATACAAAAAAAACTAAACATTTACACTGTATAAAAATACATTTGTGGAAGAAATTCTGCCATCACGAATACATACATGTTAATTTAGGGATGTGGTACTGGACTGAACAGTAACTAACTTTGATGTCTTACAATCTTGAGTCAATTAAACACTCAAAAGGAGAGATTTCCAAACAAGGATGGTAACGTGTTGGGTTTGGGATGGGGTTTATAGCCTATTCGGTCATGGATCATTTGCTCTCGGGTCTTCCCTTCTGCGCCACCGGCTGTGCCACCCATCTCACTTGACGTTGCCACTCCAACTACATCTACCTCTTCCCGCTGTTTCTTACGGCTCTGAAAATGAAGAACACGGTACATTAATCCCGGAGAACCTGCAAAGATGCACACACGCATGTGACTTCTAAACAAAACGCTACTTTTATGTCTCTTCTGTTTGCTCTATGAGATTACCTCAAGTTCCTTCTTGACACTCTCAAACTCCTCTGTGTCATCCAATTTCAGCTCCAGACGTGTTGGCTTTCTTCGTAGCATCCTTGACTACTTTTGGGTAGCTCCTTAGTAACTATAAAAGACAAGAACGGCTTGTGAAATCTTAAACTATACTGATTACTTGACATTACGTTATAACTAGTGAACTTGAGCTCTTCTGCATGTAACACTGTAAGTCAAATTTACAGAAACATTTCGCATTTACACGTTAACATGACCCGTCGAGTGTTGACAGGAATTAGCAAGACCTAGAGAAAATTATATTGACATTATAGGTCAATTGGCTCAACATTACTTAACGTAACAAGCTGGCTAGTCAACAACAATACCAGTTTGGTGAGACAAACAATAGTTACAAACAATCAAAGTTCAAGCCAGTTAAGCCACGTATGTTTTGCAAATGGCAATAACAAAATAGTAAATATATAGATTATAGGCTGTTAGTTATAAGCATAATACATAGATAAATACCTACCACGAATTGTTCTTGCTATTCACTCACAGAGTCGCCATTACGTGACATCATCAATCGTGAAAGGTTTTGTGGGAAATGTGATTTTCTTATTCCAGAATATCACGAAACCTGAGGAGGACAATGAGAAAAAGAATATGGTGAAAACGAAAAAAAAAGTATATTTAGTGCATCTTACTAGTAATTCATTTTTTCAGCTGTAATTTAATCAACAATTATTTACATAGCAATAACACTACACAAGAACACTAACTATTGAGAGGACATCCTATACACTAGATGACGCAATATATCCTGGTGAACTTACTTTGGCAAGAGCTGAGAGCAGAGTGTTTACGCATATCCTGTGCGACTAGCAAAACGCGGCTGTTTCGTTCGGTTTGAGTCGCTTCTTCATATCAAAGGTAACTGTGAGTACATATAAGTATATTGTCACACAACTTCTTTATTAAACTTCCAATACTGCATTTGATACTTTTGCTGTTATTTGATAACCTAATATGTCGCGTTATTGTTATATTCTAATCCTAAAATATCAGGTAGATGTCGGGCGGTGCATGGTTCGGAAGTTTACTGTGCTGCTTGCCTAGCGATACAAACTTGTATCCAAAGTAGTAGTTAGTTAGTAGTTTTCTGTATTTCAGTAGAATTCAGAATAACACAGAATACAACACCAGAGGGCGAAGAGACGACAGTATCTTCATCTAGTCTAGGATTAACATTTGGTGACTTTGGTTTAGTATGTCGTCTTTAAACTGTTTGCACTGAATTCTGTTCCGTTAGTGGCCAATGGCCACAATGTGTTACTGAGCATTTAGGTTAGTTCTTGCACTGCAGCATATGGGGCCTCTGTCACACAGGCAGCCAAGGTTTTCAAAGGGGAACCATCTGGTCTGTATATACATGTAACCCAATCAAACTTTTACCCTGGTTCAATAGGCTCCAGGTCTGTTCATATACCTTTGGTAATAACTATAAAGATGTCGGACGACGAGGACGCCCCCATGGTGAAGAAGTCTCGCATCTTCTATGGAAGTCTGGAGGAGAAGGAGCGGGAACGTTTGGGCCGGGAAGGGGGCACTGGGTCAGGAAAAGATGGGGTCAAAGCTGGAATCGATGCTGGCAACATCAACATCTCTAGTGGTCAGTTGAACGTGAATTAATCTCAAAAGTTGTCCAAGGCCTCTGAGTCTAACCATTATTTGGCCCCAGGTTCAATAACATCTTAGTGAATGATTACCTGTAATTTCATGGACCCCGGAAAAGCAGGTATGTCTTGAGAAATAATGTGTGCACTGTCCCATAGGTGAAGTGATGGAGCTGGAGGATCGTATGAGCGAGAGACAGTCAGATGTGCTGCTTGAATTTGAGAGGCGCAAGAGGGCGAGGCAGATCACCGTATCCACTGACGACGCAGAGGTCAAAGCTTGCTTGCGGGCTCTCGGCGAGCCAATCACACTCTTTGGGGAGGGGCCCGCAGAGAGACGAGAAAGGTAAATTAACACAAAAGTAGTTAATTGCCATACTACTTCACGAGGACATTTATATATGTAGAAGTATTTGTTATAACTCTTTAAAACTCATACTGTGCTCTTTAAGCAGATGTATTTGACAGTCATTTCAATAGTCATTATGCCTTCTTAACTTTGGATTTCACATAGAGGTTTTACATTAAAAGTCTTCTTAATCTGATTCAGATTAAGGGCCGTCCTGTCTGTGGTGGGGCCTGACGCACTGAAGAAGTCTAAGAAGGAGGAAGAAAAATCCAAGCGCAGCCAGGATGAGGTGAGCAGTTCATCTGACCTCTGCTTTTTTGCCCAACTCTTTTCTGTATACGGTGCTGAAACTCACTTGCCCACAATGTGCTCCTCTTTTAGTGTCAGCAGACCTGGTATCACGAGGGCCCTACTTCTCTGAAAGATGCTCGACTGTGGATTGCCCACTACTCTTTGCCCAGGTAAACACTCCTCATCACGCTGAAGAGTATTGACAGGAAAAGTGTGTGTGTGTGGTTCAGAGTTAATCAAGGTCAAGCCAGAAAGTGGCACAAGCTTGATCTTTTCTAATGTACCATACCATGATCTAGCAAACATTTTTTTTTGGCCTGTTATTTTACAACCTCCATTAAAAGAAAGTATCCTGTTCGTAGCCCAAGATGTTGTTGCAGGTTAGAGTTTGTTATAAAGGCTACAGATGTGGATGACTGTTGGGGATAATGCAAAATGGCGATTTCAAATAGTCCTCTAATCTGGTGGTATTCAGGGCAATGACACGACTGGAGGAGGCCAGAGCCCACAAGGAAATCCCAGAGTCCACACGCACCGTCAAGCAACAGGAGCAACACAAAAACCTCAGGGTACGCAGCCAGAGCACATAACAACCAGTACACAGCACAACAAAACAGATTTTAAAAAGCGCCTTTAAAAACACAGTTTAAGAAATTATGAATAGATTAACCATTTGCATTCTATTTGTTTCTTTGCAAGGAAAGTTGTAGAGTGATGTGTGTTTTTTTGTTTTTGTTCTGTTTGTGTGTGTGTCCATTCTCTCTCTAGAATCTAAATAACTTCTGCAGTCAGATTGGAGATGACAGACCTATCTCATACTGTCAGTTCAGTCCAAACTCTAAACTACTGGTAACAGCGTCTTGGTACGTATTTGTTTATTTTATGTAGAAATAAAATGGATGTTTTCAGTCATATCCTGATGCACTGTCATGTTGATCAAAGACAATCAATGTACATTATCTTTTCTTTTTTTTTTCTATCACAAATGTTGTATAAATACATTCCTTTTGTGTGTCTTCAGGAGTGGCTTATGTAAACTCTGGAACATCCCAGACTGCAGCTTGGTCCGCACACTAAGGGGTAGGTGAATCAGTCCCTTGTGGTTTTGACAATAGTTCATACCATGGCCATGGGAAATTGTTGTTTCTGACTGGCTGACAGTTGTATGTTATTGTTGTATAGTACCGGTACCTGTAATTACTTGCATGGCATCCTATAAATAAATCCTGTCAAAAGTGTAATCACAAGTCAATATAGTCTGAATAATGACTGATATTGGCAACATTAATCATTCATCATGTTACAGCCCCACTAATTATGACATCTAAGACATGGGTGGAAACATGAAAATATCACCGGAAGATTGAATTGCCTAAGCTTGTACGTCTCCTTATCTGTTGTACTGGGCTCTAAATGTTTGCAATTAATGAGGGAGAGTACTGACAGCATGAGCTACACTCTCCTTCAGGTCACAATACCCATGTGGGGGCAATCAGCTTTCACCCAAAGGCCACACTGTCCCTGGAGGATTCGGACATCAACATGGCCTCTTGTTCCACCGATGGAACAGTCAAGCTGTGGAGTTTGGACAGGTCTGAATTTTATAAACGCACTGTATTTGTGTCTGTCAGCCATTCACAGAATAAACCAATCATACAAGGCACAATGGCTTCCTTTCTGGTAACAGGGTGAATATAATGGCAAAGTAAATGTTTGCCCTAATGTGAATTTATTTTGTTTGCGGATAAAGTAACAATGGGTAGTGTGTGTCTGTGTATTTGCACATACTCTATGTATGTACATTTGAGAGAGTGAAAGGAGGAAGCAGACATGGCTAATGCTTTTATCCTCGTGGCCTTTCAACAGTGACGAGCCAGTGGCCGACATAGAGGGGCACTCTGTGAGAGTGGCACGAGTAGCCTGGCACCCATCTGGGCGCTTCCTTGGTACCACCTGGTGAGTACAGTCGCTGCTGTTGTATTTCACCAAACAAAATGCGCCAAATTGCACCAAATTCAAACTCCCTAATGTCATCTTAATATGCTTACCTGTGCTTTCTTAATAAGGATCCGTAATTCCAATTCTTTCAATGCTCATTCTTTCTGTAATTCCTTCCCCTAACCACCCCAGTTATGATAACTCCTGGCGGCTGTGGGACTTGGACGCCCAAGAGGAAATTCTTCACCAAGAGGGCCACAGCAAGGGTGTCCATGACCTGGACTTCCACCCAGATGGCTCTTTGGCAGGGACAGGGTAAGGCCTGCAGACCAGCCACGGATGCACCTCATATTCTTCTCTGTCATTCAGCTTTCAGATCTAGCACTGATAAGACTCTTAGCTATGTTAGACAGTTCTTATTCTGTTTTGGTCATTAGACTGCAGGACATGACTAGGACTGGATCTTTACCTAAATATGGACTGAGACCATATTTCTTCTCTGTGCTTCAGCGTTGAGTACTTGGATCTAAGGCAGAATACTTTTTATGGTTGTTGTGAATCCTTGTGACTGGAAATGTCAAAACTTTAGACTCTGTACCTGCACATCAGATTGTATGGCTTCTTATTGGCATACAACTAATGACAATGATGGATGAAGGCAGCATCCATTTATCCTTCACATTGCAAGTCTTTGACAGGACAAGTCCTCAGGGTCTCTGAATCTGAACAACTTAACAGGCTGTAAATGTGTTGAGCCCCTCCTTGGCTCACTAATAACTGAAGTGATCTGTAATTTAATTAAAACTGAGGGTTTGTACGTAGTAAAAAAATCATTACATTTGGAAAAATCATGAAATTTGTTGGCCTGGAGAAGTTTTGGTAATATAAGTACGTTTTGGAATAGTCATGCAAATGTTTCATGTTTACAGGCATTTGGAAATGTATGGATAAAAATGTGTGTGGACCCTGAAAGCCAGTTACAGTTATTGTGACTGCAGACCTTGTAGAACAAAGAACCATTCACATGATTCGACTCATGTATGTGGCCCCTGACCCTAGTGTTGTGTACACACGCATACACAGACCTCATACTGCTGGGTCTCAAGCATGAAAACTGCTCTCTGTCATTAACAGCAGTATGTGTTCATATTGATTGTGCAATAGACATATTTCTAATGTAGTTAGGACCAAACTTGAAAAAAATCACTTCTACTTCACTTTCAGTTGAGCATTTTATTCTCTCTCTCTGCAGTGGTTTGGACGCGTTTGGCCGTGTTTGGGACCTGCGGACAGGCCGCTGTGTCATGTTTCTGGAGGGTCATTTGAAGGAAATCTACAGCATCAACTTTTCCCCCAACGGGTAAGTTGACACAACAGGCCGTTGTCCGTATACCCTCAATGGCCTAGTTGTTGATTTTGAACCCCAAGTACCAGGAAGAATCCCATAGTACAGATCAACTTTATATTAGAGGCATTTACCACATGTTATAATTGACATTACAGCAGCGCCATTGATTTTGAGATCTAGGCCTCATCAGTACTTTGTCAGGACCTGTTTAATTTAATGGACAGGATCATGTAAATGTTGGTATGCAGCTGCTGAAATAAGTTTTCCTCTGCAGCTTTAATGTGGCAACAGGAAGTGGGGATCACACCTGTAAGGTGTGGGACCTGCGTCAGAGGAAGTGTATCTACACCATCCCTGCCCATCAGAATCTCCTGTCTTCTGTCAAATTCCAGCGTGAGTCTCCTCCCTTCCACTATATCAGACCGAATATGAATGATCTTTTACAACAGCATTGGTTGGTGTTTTGAAAGGTGATTTAATTAAGAGTAAATTCAAGATTTGGCAAATTCATGAAGAGCATTGAACGCAAGGTATTTTGAAAATAACTACTGGGTTCAAATCGGGAGATTGGGCAGATCTTTAGACTGGTTCTGTGCTGTATTTTGGCCTGTCTTAACAAAATGACGCCCTGTTCAGCTGAAATGTTATGGAACTCTCCTTCCTCTTTCAGCCACTGACGGTCACTACCTGTTGACTGGGGCGTACGACAACATGGCTAAGGTGTGGACCCACCCTGGCTGGTCTCCACTGAAGACGCTGGCAGGTCACGAGGGCAAGGTCATGGGTCTTGATCTGTCTCCTGACGGACAGTTCATAGCAACTTGCTCCTATGACCGCACCTTCAAACTCTGGATGTCCGAATAACCGCGGCTTTGAGGAACTGTGTATGTATGTGTGTGTGCAGGTGTGTATGTGTCTGCAGGTGTGTATGTGTGTGCAGATGTTGATGAGTGAGTTATCGGGTGTTGTAAATGCATGACCCAAAGACCATTGGGTTTTACATAACCATCTTTTAGGACTGTTGGGTCACTAAAATTCCTTTGTAAGAGTGGATTTCGTATGAATTGACCAGATTCCCAAAATTTGTCATCAAACTTTGCAGCCCAGAAATGGATTGAATTTCTGTGGTCATCTCAGAGCTAGATTAAAATACATAATTTTCCTGTCAACCAGTTCCCCTTCTGGCAAACCATTCTGTAAAAAACTGATTTGTGGGTTTTATTATGGAGAATTAGAGTGGACATGGAGTGGACATATAATCCTGGAGAATTTATTATTTGTCATGTTTGTATGTACATTTTTAGATAAACAAAAAAGACTTGCAAAGCCTAATGACAATTCTAGTGAGATGCATGTCTTATGCCTCCTTTTTTTCAATGCCTCAATTCTTTAGTCTTTTTTTATTAAAAAAAAACAATAATAGTCAGAAGTCTGTCATTATTTCATAGACCTTCTCTCCACTGTGATGTAAACAAAAGCATCGGAAACACACGCATCTCTCTTTCTGTCTTTCTGAGGACATTTTCTCACCAGCAGTCCTGAGAAAACCCCAGTGTCCCTTAACCCCAGAAATCAGAAAGCATCAACTGAAAGTGTCCTCCATGTAAGTGCAGGAGGCAGGCCAAAGACCATGAAGGGCCATCAGCTGGTCTTGAAGCTCATCGAGTTTGCAGACTCCTACACGTTTGTTCACAGACGTCTTCGTCTTCCGCCCTGCTTGGCATTACTGAATTGAGAAGTGTGTGTGTGTGGTGGCTTTTGTGGGTTCTTTAGCAACACCACCAGTTGCTCATGGTCCTGTGCATCAAGTCTACATCTGAGGAACTATGTCCTCAGGCTGACCAGCAGATGGTGGGCCCTACTTGAAGTCCCAGTCCCGGTGGGATTTTTCTTTGCATGTTTAATGGAGCACTGAAGTGCCTCTTCGTCTGTGGTCTGTAGGTCGATGAACCTGTGGTCTCTCCAGCACATGACTGACTCACAGGCCAGTTACAGAGCTATGCGCTGATGGACAGTAGTTGCGATTTAACGACACAAAAAAAGTCCTCCCTGCGAACTAAGCCCATCCGGCCTCTTCACATATGAAGTCTGCAGTCTCAGCCAGTGTTAATTTTGGCAGCTATTTTAGATTTAGTCTTAGTCTTAGTCTTTAGACGAAAATGCATATTAGTTTTAGTCACTTTTAGTCATTTTTATCCTGCTTAGTTTTAGTCTAGTTTTCGTCGACGAAAACTCAGAACATTTTAGTCTAGTTTTAGTCGACGAAGTCTCATTACATTTTAGTCTAGTTTTAGTCACATTAAACTAAAAATTAAGTCCATCTTATAGTCACATTAAACTCCTTTCCATCCCTTCTCAGGCCCGGGGACCCCTTGTGTTGTGTCTACAACTGCATAATAGTCAAGCTTGCAGTACTTAAACTGTGGATGCAATTAGTCTCTAAGATACAGATCTCCTATGCCTACAGCTGAATTCCAATGAATTCAATGTAAATAATAATTTTAAGGCAATACTTAATTAACAGTATTATCATTAAAATATAAGAGAATATCAAGTCTAGATTTTGAAGATTCAAATGATCTGATAACACAATACAACTACTATGCCTACCTGGCCTTAGTTAAATCAACCACATATCCTCCATATGAATTGCTGTGCAATCTGATAACCAACATACAGTATTTAGCTAGACGGATAGTTTGAGAGTTGATAATAGTGCCAATGATAATAACAATTGCATAAATAGACAAGGTTATGTAAACCAATCACATATTCATTTATTTTTTCTTGATTAATGTCATGCGTGGCCTGTCCTATAGTCCACTCTGCAATGTGTTTACTAGCTAGTTATCGATAGCTAGTATAACTTAGCTATGCTACCTCATAGTTAGCCAACGTTAGCTAGCTAAAAGTTTTGGAACTCATTTGCCAAGCCAAACGGGAGGTTTCAATCGAAAATGACTAGCTAGTTATCCAAGCTGACACAACCTATACACTCGACTGCTCCTTTGAAGTTAACTTAACGTTGGCTAATATATTCGAATAACTAGTTAACATTAGCTAATTATCATTGACAGTTACTAGCTAATTTACCTTGGCATAAATGGCAGGGTTGTCTTGTGCGCTTTCAGGTGCCTCTTGTTGTGTTCTTCCCACCTATTTTGAAGCCACAAGGTTTCTCTCCGGTTATTGCGGTGCATTGTGTTTTATTTTCTGTCAAGTTATAATTAAAGACTGTCCAGATATCTATTCCTATTTGTCTCCAGTACCGAGTGCTTGAACTTCAGCCATCATAACGTTCAGCCATAGGGCGTCACTTGCATGTCTGGCCATCTCAGGGAGTGGAGGAGGGATAGATACAGGACCGGGCAACATTCAACCAATGATGCGCATACAAGTTTAGAAAAAAAAAACAATTGTGATTTAGTCAACCACCAACATTTTCGTCTCGTCTCGTCAACGAAAGTTAAAATAGATTTAGTCATAGTTTTTATTTATAAATATCCGTTTTCGTCACGTCTTAGTCTCGTTTTAGTCACGGAAAAAAGGTCGTTAACGAATATTTTTCGTCATAGTTTTCGTCAACGAAATTAACACTGGTCTCAGCTGAGCTGTGTGTTCCTCCTCTGTCTTCAGAAGCACCAGCAGCAGAGCGCGCAGTGGCGGCAGCAGGGGCTCCTCTGGAAGCGCGGCTCGGCCAGGGCCCCCTGCACCCAGGCCGAGGGGGGCTGCTCCACGATGGGTGGCGACGGCTGCTTGTTGAAGGAGATCTTGTGCTCCAGGTGACCTCCGAGGCCCCCAGGGCCGCCTTGCCGGGCCCCGCCCCTCACGCTGTCCGCCTCGGCCTTCACGCCCAGGAAGGCGGCCAGGTCCAGGTCAAGGCCACCGGCGCCCCCGCGAGGCAAAGGGGTGTTCTGCCGACACTGGGGGCAGGGGATCCACATCTGGTTCAAACAGAAAAGGCGGCAGATAAGGGATGTCAGTTGTGTTTTAATGTGTGCTAACAACATCAGGGTTGTTATGGGTTTGAGGCCCATAGAAAAGAACGCACAGATAAAGCTGTCTCTTCTCTGTATTTAGAGAAGGTGTTAAGAGCACATCCGAGTCCCTTTACTGATTGTGTAATCTCAGTCTCCACATAGAATTGATCAGGTCCTTCAGGTAGGCTTTTTCTACTCAGGTTTAATGAAAATCTACAGCCACTTTTGCACTGATCAGAAAAAAACTGTATGCTGTGGTACACTTTGGATAAAAAGATGTTCTGAATAAATAGAAGCAAAAGTTTTCCGTGGCATCTGAGTTCATTCGAGAATTCTGATTCCCTTCACAAGAGTTGTGTGTTTATTACATGGACTTGGACAAGGACTTCATAAACCTGGGTGACTTAACTCTGTGGTCAGGCAGAAAGTTCATGGTATGTTCTTAAATGTGCTCCTGACCCCAGTGGTTCTGGGTCAACAGCCATGAATTGTTTCAAAGTTAGAGGACTGACAGGATAAAGCTTCTACTGTCCATATCCCAAGACATCAAAGAGCCCCACTGCTGCTATCTATGAAGACAGATTGGGCCTTTTTCCTACACAGACAGCCCATGATTAAAGGCTAGCGCTCACATGTTACCTACTTACACAAGAGTTAAATCCCTAGCAGATAAGGGCTTTTTTGCAAATTGTAAGACTTCTAGCCTGACCGTATACATGTAATGTAACGTTCCATATAAATATACGTTTAGCGTATCTGTTAAAATAGAAAATTGCTATTGACACACAAACTTTAAAATAAGGACTCTCCAGGAGATAATTGGACTGAAAGTTAAATATGTATGTGTGTGTCCATGGTCACCTGCTCATTGATGATGGTGTCCAGACGTCGCAGACACGCTTGACAGAAGGTGTGCCCGCAGTACAGCTTGCGGGGCAGCCGGTCGCCCAGGTTGTAGGCGCTGTAGCAGATAATGCAGTCCAACTTGCGGCTGTCTCTGGAGGGAGTCACGTCTACAGGCTCCACATCGCCCTCCACTGGAGCCTCTGGCACCGGTACGTCTTCCTCAGACATCTCTCCCTGTAGTCATTTAAACGTGTTAATAACAGTTTAATAACGTTGGCTATTCGTTGCACTGACATCAAATGTCCTCTTCTTATGAGAACGATTTGTTGTCCTCCTGACCTACTATAAACACCACTTCCGCAAACATGAAAATTGCACAACCCCTAGTACAATGTGGAGAAGTGTTGGCCTGAGAGGTTCCGCTGTTTTGTTTCTTCTTTCTATTCTCTCATTAATAAACAGCGAACACCAGTACAACATAACGCAAAAAAGTGATCTACATAAAACAAAAAAAGTTACCTACACGAAACTTTACATCGCAAAGCTGCTTAGTTGCAGTCAAGCAAAATGCATCTGGACATCAGGGGATAACCCAAATGTTGTATTTGTTTCTCTGTCTTCAACATTATATTGTGTCATTCGTTTATCCCATCTCAGGCTTGCAAAGGAACTTCATTTAGCTTAATTTGAGTTTAGATTAATTGTAGACAGACAGATAGGTCAGTTTATAGCCTACGAGCTGCAGGCTGTCTCAGTTAGATTTTCAGCAAAGAGAGAATTAATAAATGTGTCTACTACCTCTTTATGACAAGCCTATATTACATTGATTTCTTTGGTAGATTAGCGAAAGCCAGCAGCCTCATTATTTCTTAACTCTGAACCAGTGACAGCTCAGGTCAATAAGCCTGAAACATGAATAATTTACAGAGAGGAACAATACAGGATCAAATGCATGAGAAACATGACCAAACAAAATGGAAAATGGTCAAGTAACGTAATACATGATCATTATATAATGAAACAATACACAATTTGTTATGGAAGGGTATGACTATATTCTAGAAGATGCGATCTGAGGCCAAGATAATCTCCATAGCAAGACAAAAACACAAATGGAAATTAAAATGTATATGTAGAACATTTGTTTAAGTAATGTTATAATTGTGTACCACATTTGGTTTGCCAAAATCATGAACTTTGCCAGAAATTGCCATGAAACATGGCATATAAATTAACAGGCTTTAGGCTATATATATATATATATATATATATATATATATATATATATATATGTTGTGGACTCACCTTGTTTGGCTAGGTCTCCCAAGCTACTGGTGGCTGGAGTCGCTGTGGTGGTGTCCGAGTGGCTTTCTCTCAGCGGCGTTCATCTCAAACCAGACTCAGTTTGTTCCTGCATGGGAGGCTCCTGTTTGTTTCTGTTCCCTACAGCCGACTCTATCAAACAGTCAAACAGGTGTGTATGTGTGTGGGAAAGCCAGAGTGTACGTGTGTGTGCATGTCTGTGTGAGTGTGTGTGTGTGTGTGTGTTTGTGTGTGCAGAATGTAGGATAACCAAGCAAATACACACACACACACGCACACACATGCACACACACACACAGATAGTCAGAGGGTTGTCCCTGTTATGTCCTGTAATACAGGTCTGGCTTTTGTTTGCCTACTCTGTCACCACAGCTCCTTTCAAGTGAAGGGCAAACAGAGTGTGCCAATGCCGTGGCTCACTTCCCAGGAGTCTTTAATATTTAAGACTCATGCTGATGCATCCCACGCATTTCACTACTTAGTGTGAGAACTAAATGATAAGGATAGAGGATGCTGAGAGGGGAACAGGAGAACAGAACTTGTTTTCTTGTAGTGTTCTCTCTCGCGCGCGCGCGCGCGCACACACACACACACACACACACACACACACACACACACACACACACACACACACACACACACACACACACACACACACACACACACACACACACACACACACACAGAGACACACACACACAGAGACACACACACACACACACACACAGACAGACAGACAGACAGACAGACAGACAGACAGACAGACAGACACACACACACACACACACACACACACACACACACACACACACACACACACACACACACACACACACACACACACACACACACACACACACACACTCACACACAGACACACACAGACACACACATGCATAGACCAGGATGCGGTTTAACATACTTTGCACATTGTGTGTACGTGTGTGTTTGTGTGTGTGTGTGAGTGGTCGGTCCAGCTGTCTGAGAGGGTGAAAGGGGAGAACGGCTCACATCCCTGTTGGGAGCATTGCGAGCAGTGTGGGCCGATCACCTTACATACAGGCAACAAAGGACACACTGAAACCTGATCCCACTCACCCGTGGCCCGCCTGTCATCGGCATGGGCCAGCCAAACTAGCCAGGAGAACAAGTGTTCATCCCCAGCCCCCACCACTGGGTTGGTTTGATCCAGACCCCTGTGCCCCAGCACAAAGTCCAAACCAAGACAGATACATTTGGGGGTACCCATAGATATCATGTTTGGTGTGTGTAATCAGTGAGAACAAGGACAATCAGCAGTAGTCATTCAACTGTAAGTGTCACTGATGATGTTAATCTAGCTCCTAAATGCTCCTATCCTTTAGTCCCACCGCTAACACTGGTTACCCTGGACACAAACACTACATTAGAGGCTTTGCCCTGGAATCTGACTAATAACATAATCATTTTCTCACTCTTTTCAGACAATTTACATCTGTGCAAAATTTGAACTGATTTTTTATTATTATTAATGTTATATTTCTAAGTAAACATACTTTCAGTTGCACTGTCTTCTTTGTCTCTACTTTCGCTATCTCAATTTGATGGCTGTGATGGTTGGGCAGCTCATTACTGCAGTTTATTTTTAAAACCACATGATGGCAGCACACATTAAAGAGCCCCTTCACAGTGTAAGGGTGATGAATCCACTGCAAACACAGCATATTCCTATGTCTAGGCTATACATCTAATATTACACTCTAACAATACAGTGACATTATGTTCCAGTAAGACCTTTGAATGCTTTCCAGTATCTGAAAACCCTGAGTAGAGCCTGCCTTGACAATGCTCTCCTTTATCGTGGAGATTAAGCCTATTGTTGCTGAAAACCTGTTATGAACAATGCAGTGCCGGTCTTAGTTTCAGCTCGCAGTGATAGATCAGTGTGCTCAGTTGTTATCACCTACGATGAAGCAAGGCCGAAGGTTCACACCCAGCACTTAAATGTTAAATAAACAGTGTTCTTCTGCTTTAGCCATGGCCAGCTGACGTGAAACCCCTCCCCCCCGGTTTTACCTGGAGGGGAGGGATCACGTTCAAGTTTAACCACCCTTTTTCCCGCTGGTTGAGGGAGCAGGGAAAGAGAACACAATGTGCTGTGTCATGGCTCGTGGCCAGGCTATTTTGCTGCCTCTCTACTTTAGTCGGCAAAGTAGGTCTGTGTTTTTTGCTGACTGAACCTAAATAGTCCTCCAGGACAAGCACATTGAGGTGTAAATAAATGTATTAATCATAAATAAGATATAAATGACCAGTGTGATGCACATCTCTCCACAGGGAGCTCAGATCGGGCTGAGCAGTGCTGTCCTACTCCCAGCTGACTGCAGTGTACTTTAGTCTACTGTAAGAAAAGCTGTGCATCTGCCATTCCGAGTCTAAGAATAGTGGGAGGTTTTATGTAACTTTCCATCAGTTGACAAACTGGTTCCCACTTCGATCTGTGTGATTCTGCATCATTCCGCAACATTCTGTTTGATGTGAGGTGAATTATTTCACAGAATTTATCCTGCCTGTCTATTGTACATTATGGGTTGAAAGAGGCCAGGGATCACAGGTATTCAGAGAACCTTTTCAGCTGTTGTTCCAATATTTAGCTCCTCAATAAAACAAAGATATTCATCCCACCCATTCTAATGTTGTTATCTACTGTAATGAGAATGAGCAATTTTGTGTGAGTGATCTTCATTTTGGTCCATCTATCCCCATCTCTATCTCTCCCTCTCTGTCTGTTTGTGTGTGTTTAAATAGTCAGGAATGCTGCTTATCCGCATGGTTAGATGGTTCTGATGACGGCACCATGTCAAGTCTTCTCCAGGGGTCATCACTATTCTCGAACAGGTTATCCTTAAGCTGAGTATGAGAACTCTTGAGTAGTACAAACAAATGGACTAAAAGGCTGATGAGAAACTAAATGTCACCAGACAGACTGTAATTGAATAGTTGTGCCAAACAGTAATGTTCATGGCTTAAATTGAATTTATATTTCATTAGTTCACACTGACCCCTTCGATTTGCAATTATGTCAGTGGAAGACTTGAAAGTCTTGTCTTTAATCTGTTCTTTTGGCCATAACCTAATGTTTACACTGTCAGCAACGCTGTGGGTTTCACACATAGACACCCCCCCCAGACACACACAAACACACATTTCAGATAAAAAAAACATCTGCACACGCACACACACTCACAAACAGATACATATACACACAACAGGTACATACACACACACACACACACACACACACACACACACACATCAGATCAAAAAACATTGTTTCTGCTTTTGTGGGCTTAACATCCATTTGTCCTTTACTGCTCTTGTGTTGCCGAGCTGTTCCCATGGATACCCCCTGCTCTCCAAAATCACTCGAGCCCCTCTGAGGTCTGAGCCAGCGCCACATCAGGCCACTGGACAAAGACAAGACAAACAACACAGTCACAGATTATGCTGCTATTAGAGGCCTGCAAACATTCGTCAAACAGCAGGGTATGTTTGTATGTTTACACTGGGTATTTGGGAATGCTATTAGTGTAGGTCAAAGAGAGGAGGAAAGTGAAGGTGGGTGGGTGGGTGGGTGGAGTAAGGTAAGGCCAGTTTTACCTGTCTGTCTTTTTCAGGTGAGCAGTTTCCACCACCAAAACAAAAGCCGCGTCACACTAGGTTGTTGTTCTGTGAGCGCGGAGTGTATCATAGATTAATTAAATATGTCAAGCTAGACAAGAATGTTGTGTCTTTGTTTCTGTGCTTACTCACAGGGCTGTAATGTCAATGGCGTGTCCTTGTAGACAAGAAAACACCCAATAAAAGAACAGAGCATGATAACATTCAATCTGGAGTAGGTTTGAGTCAGAAATATATTTGTGTTGATTTTAGGCACGTGACTGTTTCACAATTTGCGCCTCAGTCAGTAGATTTAGGCATGTTAATACAACCTGCATGTTAATGTTATTCACCATAAAATAACCCTTGACCTTGTTGATCTCAACAAATAAATGTGCCAGTTGAGTTGAATACCAATGATAACTTATAAAAACAAGGAAACTATCAACACAATCAGCACAATCAAATGTAAGTGAAACTCAACTCCTTCAATGTCCTGACTTGTCAAACTAGAAAGAACACCAATGCAGCGTAGCAATTTGTGTTTTTAAACCGGTTCTGCTGCCATCATCACGTAGACTCCCTCTCCCACATGCCAGCTCCATGGCAACGGATGAAACAATGGTTTAACTCAATATTCTCATATCCTTTTATTATAACATAACTTATATTGAGTTGAACAATTACTCAAGTTGTTGTGAATGGCCCCACCAGTATCTCCAAACACGTAGACGTTGCCCTTCTTTTGAATTGAATTCCAGGTAGGGCAACAGTCTGAGGCTTCAGTGATGGAGCACAAAAGGCAGTCTAGTGTGTGGGTCTTCCTTCCTCGAGTCCCTTCAGGAGGGTTATCATCCTTGTAAGGACAGGGGAATGCATGCGTCCCTGGAGAGGGTGGATGTGACTGTGGTTTGATTTCAATGACTGGGGTGTGGTTAACCGGAGGAACTCATCCATCAAGACACCCAGAAACCATGAGGCTTTCAAATTCCTTCATTCTTTAGCTTCAGACCCAAAGGTCTTGCATTCTTTTTGCATTTCTGAAAAAGTTACCTTCACTGAAACTGGAGAGCACAGTACTCCAATCTCTTTTGTTTGGGAACAATAAGATAGAAACAGTGGTAACAGGTTATATACATATGGCAACAATCAATGGCTGAACTCAACAATCCTCGCTATGTGCACTTGTCCATACAGCTAGAAAGTACTGCAGCTCCCCAGCCCAGCCACACCCCAATAAATAAACACTTACAACAATGACGGGTCTGGGCTTAAGTAAGGCCATAAAGCTGTTCTACCAGGCACTTTGAGCATTATTAGTACCCTACCCCAGTACAATACAGGAGTATCGCAAGAATGGCATTGTCCTAACAGGAACATGGCATGGGGCATGGGTAATAACATCAATACTTTGTACAGTAATCAATTATACTCTTTGTTAAGACACTGTCATTTGGGGTGGCTTGAACTCAGCTGTCTGTGAGAAAATGGTGGCACTGGCCAAGCCCCCATCCCCAGGTCCTTTCCATAGTCTGCCAAAGGGCCTTGAAGCCCTAAGGTGTTGGCATCTCACTTTCGACGGCAACGGTAACAGCAGGCATTGCAACGGCCGACCTGCTCCTCATCCTCTTTGACCGTGTAGTTGCCCTCGCCTCCATAGGGCGGAGGGTTCTGAGTACCATTCTTGGCCTCCGTGCCATAGACGGGCACGCCGTCATAAGGGTTGGCACCGTTATTGCCCTCCAGAGCCATGGGGTTGATGATCACCGTGCTGTTGTCGTCGGTGCGCAGCTGGGCACGGGGGATGGTTACGCTACCGTACGGGTTTTCCATGGAGATATTCATGGTGACACTGTGCGGTGGACGAGGCTTGGCACTGTCAGGACGGTAGAACTTCCTGTTTCTCTCAGGTCAGGACGGTAGAATTTCTCTCACACTTTTTTCAGCCAAATGGAACTAAATCTGATGCTGAAGCATAGGTGCTGGTGTATGTGGTGTATTTGGTGATTCCTGTGGGCACAAATAAACACATGATGATGATAGATAGATAGATAGATAGATAGATAGATAGATAGATAGATGGATATATAGATACAAGTTCTTATTTGATCCTCAAAGGGAAATTAAAGGTAGATAAGTGGGAATCGTTGGTTGTGATGACCTCCATAGACTGTATTAAAAAAACTGAGAGTGATAATGTTGTTCAAACAAAAAACAAATGAGATTGAGGATTATGAGGGGATTATGAAGCGGGAAAGCAACAAATCAATGAGACCAAGCACTAATCATACCAAACAATAAAACAGCATTTTTTTTCCTCTGTTCAATTTCCTCTGTTTTGATACAGCAGATTAAAGACGTGGATGTCTGTGCTTGGCATTACTGTGAGCCAGCAGAGGGCCAGACCCATGTGCCTTAATCTCACGGCTATTCCAATCTCTTTGTATTCCCAACTATTTTAATCTCTGACTGTTGTTTTGTGTGTACGATCCTTAAAGTTGACATAAAAATGAAACAAGTTGAATACCAATTTCTCACAGTTACATAAATCGGAGCAAGGAATAATGAGTCTACAAAGCTCGACACAAATTGTCTTTTAAAAACTCACCTTTAGGACTTTGGCTGAGTGAAACTATAGCAGGCACCAGCTGTCATCTCTCTTCCATATGGGGCTCCTCTGTGTGACTCCTCTGCGCCTCGGCGTGGGGACTTATCTTCAGCGCTCCTGCGGGACGAGGGCCACACCTGTGCGTGGCCGCGCCTGGACTGAGGTGACCACAGCCAGGGAGCGGGAGGAGTTTGTGTTCCTGAGGGAGAGTCAGAGAGTGAGTAAGAGAGAGAGAGAGACGAGAAAGACACAGAGAGAGAGGGAGAGAGAGAGAGATAGAGAGAAAGAGAGGGAGTGTCTGGCCCCTCCCTGCCCCCGTGGCGTCGCTCCTGCTGCCGAAACCCTTGGGGAGGTGTGGTGGGAGTCGGCTGAGTCAGTTCAGGAATGTCACTCATTCACTCTTGTGCTTTATTTCTGCCCCTCTCCCTCTCTGCCATGCCTTTCGCAACTCAGGTGCAGGTGCGTTACCATCCTAGTCGGCTTCCTTCACACACAAGTGCAGACACACTCACACACACTTATAATCACCACATGTACACACACACACACACTCTCTCATACACACACATTTCTTTCTCTTGTCTTCTCCATGTGTCTTTGATTGACACAGAAACCAGGTGCTTTATCAAAATGTTCTCCCTCAAACCACCCAAAACGGCCCTCAGTCCAAGCTCATATTGAGTTCCAGGACTAGTCTCTTTAAAACCACCAAATGAGAGCCATGCGTGTAGCTTAGGCCACCCTCAGGACAGGGAAACATGTTTTAATCATGACTGACATTTCTGCAACCATAGGAACAGGATTGCCTGCATAGTCGCTATGGGGTCACTGTGTACGGCAGTATCACTGTAGTGACGTGTCTCAGTTGAAGATTTAACTGGTTCAAAAAAGTCTCCCCTTGTGTGCACTTGAGACCTGAAGCCCATTGTTTAGAGAGCATGTGTGCTTTATAAACATTTACATTCTACCAAGGTTACTTAACCAAGGAAACTAGGTGGAAAATAACTAGGATAATTGGCCACATATGTCTTGTTGTGATCTAGAATGTTGACCGTCGTGAAGCTTTTGAGTTACTAAGGTTTAGAAGGCTTAAATTACCGCTGATGCCTTGTTCATTGTTGAGGTGGCAGTGACTGCTATTGTGAAGAATAAGTAAAAGCTCTGTTGCCATTTCCCTGACCTGGTTTCCATTGGTACTTTGAAAAGGCTAGTCTCTGAAAGGTGCAGTATGCTGTTTTTTTTTTGTCATAAAACAAAACCCCTTTCAGTTCTACCTACTGCTCCTTTAAGTATGCCTTGTGCCAAAAACAACCAAAGGGGATCTTTATGCTGACAAAAAAAGTCTTACTCTTTAAGACACAAGCAAATAACTTCACTTTTTGCTGTTTGAAAATACTTAAACCAGATTCAGTGGACCTTGCCTGAGTTTTTTCAGAGAGGCTTAGAGACCAAACAACATGTCATGATGGTCCAGCTGTGACACAGTGATGCACTCTACTACTACTACCTCAAAAAGAAGATGATACAGCATACGCATGCCAAATCCACTGATGTTGCAAGAGTAGTGTGAGAAGTCACCTGCAGAGGGCGACTGTGGCATAAACACTATGCCTGTCCTCATGTCCTGGACTTGCTTCTGGTAATACAAAAGCTCTTACACTAATAACAATATGACCCAAATTCCTTGTTATGTATGTAGATACTGGGGCCAGTTGTTTTGCTCATACAATGACAGTCTTGAATAAAATGTCATCTGGACAGTGGCCAGAGCTTAATCATTTCCCCTCTACTTACAGATGAGGAAGTGAAGTGCATGTTGCCTGTGAATTTCCACTGCCATCAGAAAGCGCAGGCGTAGTGAGCACATTCTGATGATGCTTTTGTTTATGACTCTGCAGACTTTCTCTCGCTTTCACACACACGCACACCTTAAATGGACACCTTGCAAACAATGTTTTTTTTTATTAAGAATACGCAAAAATTTATTAATGAGACAATTCTTGCATTTAGCACTACTTTGCCGTTAAAATCTAAGCAGTGTTAAATGAGTCAAATGATTCAAGTATATTACAATTTACATATAAAAACAGTCGCAGGCTAGACCCCAGAGCTTAGAGCCCCGCGTTTGGTTTGCGACACTTCCACAGAACCACATAGCGTTTGGAACTGTCCATTACGCCCAGTCACATTCCACTATACCTCCCCCCCCCCGTCTCCCGGTCCGGCTCTGTCAGGAGTTCTACTAATGATGATGTCCGAGACAGACGGGGATCTGTTCCCTCCGCTCGGCCTCCTCCCTCGCACTGCCACCATTGTGGGTGAAGTCGTTACTACAAAATGAGCTCCGACATGTTCAAAGCAGACACGAAAAGTAATAAACAAACAAAAAACAGTAACAAAAAGAGAGAACAAAGAAAATTCCCTGGCATTTTTTGGCACCACACACAAAAAAACCTAGAAAACCAGTGAAACATGACCAGAAAAAGATAAGCCTTTCGAACATTTTGAACGAGCCCTCAGTCTACGTGAACAATCATTACACAGATAAGCCATTCCCAAGCACTTCATATGGCTCTGGAAAAATAGATTCTTTAAAATCTTTCCATCATTCGTAGTGATAAATAATGTAAACCGTGTTTAACATCAATTTCTTTTCCTTCGGTAAACCATAGATTTGGTATTTTTCTTGCCTCCACTTCATCATATGTTTAGATCGTGGCCAAGATTGCCAATGCTGCCAGTACCAATCCACATCAGTGCCACAGTCTTTAGCTACTTCTGCTTAGAACAGAGCTACACTTCCCCCTAAGTAATAGGCCTACACCTGTAAACTGTTCATGTATAAACGTTTTATGTTTTAGTACAGGCCTATTTCACGTATGTGTTTGGATAACAGAAACAAAACAAAGAGACCTGCACTTCTATTGCTAGAGATAAAATACATTTGGCAGTGGTGGTTGCTTATACATGGAGGTTGTGGCTTAACAGCCTTTTTCTGTTGAAGCAGAGTACTGCAATGAGTTATTTTAAATAAAATAAACAAAACACAAACTAGAGGCCGACTTAATATGGTTGGAAATTCGGAAGCGGATTCCCTACAGGTCCACTAGCTGGCCTCCCCGTGGTGGGGACAGATAGAGGGTGAAAGGGGGACACAGAACAGAACACATGGGGGGCGAGGGAGGAAAGAGAATGGAAAAAACAGATGGGAAGAGCAGAACAAAACCAGGCTGGTTGTCTCCGCATGGTACATTCCACCAATCGGTTTCTACCGAGTACTTATGTGTGTGTGTTAGAGGGTTAGTTCTAAAGTCCTATTCACATGCAAGTAAATGTGAAGAGGTGTTTTTCTATTCGTTGGTTTTTTTTTTGTTTGTTTTTGCTTTCATCATTTCATCTGAAAACTTCAGACAATCCTCCAACACATAAAATAGATAACCCCCTCTCCTGACAAAAGGCAATATGGGTGGAGAAAAAAAAGATAGAAAAATAGGTTAAACCAAAAAGCTGGATGGCATTCATATGTTAACCAGACAGCCCAACACACCTAGATAGTCTTCCCTCTTCCTTTAAACATGAAAATCACAAACAACAACAACAACAACAAAAAAAAACCTTTCAGCAGATTACAGAAAATCTCCAGAAATGGATGGGGAGTCCTAGTGGTTATAATGCAACCATGGTGGCTTGGGAATGTGTGTGTATATGTGTGTGTTTGGGTATGGGTATGTGTGTGTGTTTGTGTGTGTGTGTCAGCATCTGTGAACAGCATGTGTAGTAACTTCAGTTTAAGTGACGTTTGTAACCGTGTGTGAAAATCTGTGTTAATTTCAATGGTGTGTTAGACTTGTCGATGCTGGCCCCTCTCTCATGTCCACACGCGTTTCTTGTGTCCCATCCAGGTTTTTTCAGACTCCCCTGTGTTCTCAACATCCAAGGCCTCACATTGTCCCCAGGGGCTCTCCGTAGCGGATCTTTTGGCCCGCCTTCAGGTTAAACGTGAAGTCTTTTGGCGCCTCAAACAGGAGGACGATGGTGGAGCCCAGGTTGAACTCGCCCAGGTGCTCGCCCTTGCGCATGCTGATGCCCTCCTGGTTGTTGTTGGAGACGTAGCTGAAGTCGTTGAAGGAGCCTTTGCTGTAGCGCGGGAGGTTTGTGCGCAGCTCCTGAAGAGAGAGAGAGAGAGAGAGAGCGCAGTGAGCTTAAAATGCATTTATCCCCATGGAAACTAATGCTCAGACTTCGCTCTGGCTCCAACAGAACATTCAATTTCAAATGATTTAAGTGCGCTCTTAAAGACGAATCCCAGAGATTTCAAACCACACAGGGGCTAAGGGATTTGAGGAAAGAACAAATGAAAGGCACAACAACCCTGCGGCCATGCCACCACAAGTCTCCGAATGAGGTAATGAGGCTTTCTTACTTTAAGTAAACAAATGTGACTGGCGTGTGCCAGCGTCGTCATCTGGGTTAGTCAGGTGCACGTAAACAAAGAGAAGGTGATGCCTGGCAATTAACCATCATGTCACCTAATGACCTACATCTTTACATAACGACTGGGACGAGGGCCTGGCTAAATAGATTAGACAGTCTGCAGTGGGAACGGGGTCAGTGGCGTACTTTTGTGTGTGTACCATGCTCTCGCATAGAACATGCATTGTGTAAAGTTTACAAACGGTACTGAAACTGCATTAGAATCATGGGAGCTAAATGGCTTAATGACAAGTGAATATGTGCTAAGTGTATATGTGCTAAGTGTATATGTGCTAAGAGTATATGTGCTAAGAGTATATTTGTCCCTCTCGCTGTTGCTGGAGCCTGACAAGATGAATTCCGCTCACTCGAGCGGTGTAAACTTTGCGAGGAGGATGCTCGCTTGGCTGTCCAGGTCTTATTAACCCCGGCCGGCCGACGCTAATGACGTCTGGGTTAGTGTGGGTCAGCGAACCTTTCGGATCAACCTGGTGTTAATGGATCAAAATTGCCTTACACAGGAAGTGTGAGGCAAAGCCCCTGACACGGTCACCCAGGCACTAGAGTGAAAGCTCCTAGTTACCGGTACGGTTATCAAGCACAGTAGAAGTCAAAGTAGAAGTGGAAGTAGTAGTGGCTGTTTAATTTAGCCAGCACAGAGCAGGATTACCATGTGCTGAGGATGAAGTAGCATGATGAACAGAGAATGGATAGCTATGGAGATGTCTGGGATGTCTGCATACTATTCTTTTGAATCTCCATAAATTGTTGTCATGCTATATGGAAGGGCCAGGAAGTAGTTTGTTGTCAAATGTAAAGATTCCTCCAGTTGTATTCAGTCATAGGATAGGACAAAAAAAAAGGGCTATGCCTTTCAAGGCCATTTTTCGGCCATTGCATTGGTTCATTTTTTTTGGCTCTGACAAATGTAAACAAACGCATAAATACATCCCAGAACTAAATCTAGATGCAACAATACACTATTCCATCGAAATACTGTCCTCATGGTAGTTCTAGACGGATGTTTAATGTTTTTGATAACAAAAAACTACTTCCTGCACCTAACACTGAATTATCTAACTCCACATAGACTGTTGACCCAAGTACTGATTGCTTAGGGAAATGGTGTGTCAGGCTCTGATAACTGCAGTAGTTAAAAACTACTGTGTCCAAGGCTAGACAGCACTATACTTCTGGGGGAAGCACTTTGGGGGATGTGTTGGTTTGGCTGTTGAGTTTCAAAACAATTGACCTCTGCCAGTATCGCCATCTCCACTATTGAGCAACACGTGATGGTAAGAGAAGTGTTTCACAAGATGGAAATGGATCAAGACAATTTAAATTTGTTAGGTAATATTATATTATCTCAATCTAGTCTAAAAAGTCTAACTTTTGACGATTAGTCTGGTCCACATTGTAGCTTATACAGGTTTTTACATTTTCATGAAGCGTCTTTGTAAGTAACTAGTTTTTATCACATCCTCAAATTCATTCTGATGACAATTGATCACGTGTAGGATAAATAGGCACACCTTTTCCTTCTACCAGCTGCCCAGGCAATGAACTATGTAGTTCAGTGATGTGGACCCAAAACCCCACAAAAATTGTAACACCAACGCGAACTGTGGTTTTGTTGGCATTTACAAGGCAATACTTTTCAAATGAAAATACCTTCCTGTTGCTTTAACTTAGCTACAGACCACCTACTTGACACAAAAGGCCAACCGTAGACTGCCAAAAACACTGCTGTTAGGAGTTACGTGCTACATGCTCACTAAGTCAGCAAACAAAAGCATCAAATGTGTTACCGGACACACTGACAAAAACGTCCTGGAAGTGTATTCAAATTCCTGTTGCTGACACGGCAGACATCCAGTCAATGTTGGACCTGACTCATCCCTACCAGCCCTGCCAGATTTTTCAACAACAGCTATCAGCTGCTCTGTGCTGCTATGAAGGCAGGTGATCCCTGCGAGACTAGCGTGGGTACTGACCTTGTCGAAGTAGATGCGGATGGACCCGACGTTGGTGGCACCCACGGCGGTGAGGGAGAAGAAGCCGTGAGCCCACTCCCCGCTGAGCACCACCCTCTCGTTGTGGCAGAAGAGTTCCTTAATCCAGCGGGCCACGCCGGGGTTTACAGACATCAGGGACCCTAATGGGCACACGGGCACACAAAGCAACATCACAAATGGTGTTCAGAAAAACAAAACAGGAACACAAACACACCCAAGCGAAATTACAAATAAATTTAGGGGAGGAAGATGTGCTTGAAGTTCAAAGTACTTTATTTGTCATTGTCACAAAAACAACGAGACAGTAGAGGCAGCAACAGACAGCTAAACATTTAAATTGCTGTGGACATTAACTGCCACAGCTAAATAATAATAAATAATCAATGAATAGATAAATAAATATCCCTGAGTAAATTAAAAAAATAAATATATACATTGAGGTGCATCAATAGTTGCAGGGTGGAGTGTTAAGAGTGCAGTCTATGAGGGCGGGGCGGGCCGGGCCGGGCCGGGCCGGGCCGGGGGGGAGGTGGGGTGGTTTTGGGTGAGCTGTTGAGAAGCCTTATTGCTTATTGTTTGACACCAGCAGTCCCGAAGTCCATCTATTAACTACCAGGTGTGCAAAAACTGATAACAAATGTATCCCCTCACTGATCCAAAAGGATCAAAACCTCAATTAAATGACTTAACTGAGGAGAAAAATGACTAGTGTGGCACTAACCAGGGAAGTGTCTTCTGTGGGCTACCCTCCAGTCTGTTGGGGAGTGGAAGCAGTGGTAGTCCCCTGGAGCCAGGTACACCACGCAGTGAAAGAGTGCGTTTCCCTCCTTCGTCACCAGGATGTCCTGGAAATTGGTTGGGTCGTCTTCGTCTGGGGAGAGAACAACAGATGAACGCTTCCGGGTCAGAGATTCTTACATTTAGATGGGGGATTGAACGCAATAAACAGAACAAAGGATGAAAAAGGATAACTGAGGTGTGAGGACCAATCAGGATCATTCTGGAGCAATGGCTACATAATCGTAGCTTGTTGTGTGAAGACAATCTGCTGATCTCCTGTTACAAACAGAGTGATCCTTCGAGAGGACATTCTTGAGGAGCATCCACAACAAATGGCAACAAGATGATGTCAAGGAAAGAGAGAAATCACAGAGAGAGAGAGACCAGAGAAATACTCACTCCTGTTCAGAGCTATGCTCTCAGCCCATGTGTGTGGCCCAAGGAACGTCTCTAGAGAGTAGGTGACGCCCTTCACCTGTTCCACCTCACAGTTCTTCACACGCCCAAAATGCAGGATCTTCCCGTCGGCTGGGCTGATCTGAGCATGGAAGCCAAACACAGAAGCAACCATTGAAATCTCTGTGACCCACAGGGCTTTAAAGCGCATGTGTGACACTGGAGACATCGTCATTCAAGTACACGTGTGATCCTTGAGATATCTTCATTCCAACCACAATTTTTTGTTCCCAAAATGTTGGACAACATATAATGGTACATCACTAAGGAGACTTCAATTGGAATATGCCTTAACATTCACTGTCTGAACAGACACACACAAAATCATCCTTTGTCCACAAAATAGGGAGTACAAATACGGTACATTATTTTTCATTGCTATATTGCATTAACTTCTCTGTCCAAGTATACACACACACACACACACAAGACTCACCACGCAGTGGGAGTCGCACACTGGTCGCGCCTGGGGCTTGAGCTTGCGTCGGAAGAACTCGCCCAGGTTGCGGTACTGGTGCAGGTCCTCCACGGCTGCCTCCTTCATGTTGACCCCAAAGGTCCAGATGTAGAGGCTGTAGATGGGCTTGCGGAGCCAGGTTGGCAGGTCAACCTGGTTCAGCCGACCCCAGGCCCTAGAGAGGAGCCGCGTGGGGATGGTTTTATAGAGGGCGACCTACACAGAAGAAACATGCAGTCAGTACCAAAAAGATGCGATAAGGAATAAAGAACCTGCAAAGTGTTGTTAAGGGTGGTGTCAACCTTCCTTGTATAACTACAACGTGGGCTATAAGCTAAGACAAATATGTTTAAAAAACAACCAAGAACCCCTCCGTGCTCAAAGGGTTAGGGTATTCACAAGTTCAACAGCCCATTGAGGAAAGGTTCCTTGTAGAACCCTTGTGTAAACCTCTAGAAGCTCTAAAACAAGTGAATGTTGTAAAGAGCACCATCCTGCTCTGAAGAACTCAACCATAGTGGGTACTTTGTGTGGCAAGTGTGACAGAACCTTATTCGTTTAGAACATTTTAGTGAAATAAAACAAAAAACAAACTGATGCATATTTTCCTTCACCAGTGTAGCAGAATTCCTTCAGAAAAATCTCATACATATCATGGCCATTAATAAGTGGCTTATAATTCAATATCAAAATCTGAATGATTTTGTCCTTGTCCCAGCACCACCAGCAGTCTTTTGTTTTGTTTTAGAAACAAGCACTAAAGTATTCAAATCCGTCATCTTGTTCAACGTCTTGGAATCACCCAGCCCGCTATTTGAGATTGCAGCCAACTATTGACTTTCACAAATAGGTATTTAATCAATGTGTTTAGCTCCTATAATTGTGTGTCAGAGTTGATATTTGTAAACTTTTAAGTGTATGCAACAGTTACTATATATTTATGCCACGCAAGGCCAGCTGACAACAGCTCAACAGCTGCTACCTAAATCTCAAAAATATTTTCAGGTAAATTATTCCTGATAATACAGACTACACAGATTATGATGGCTGTTAGAGAACATCCAACTTTAACTTTATTCTTTTCTTAATGGTAACCTGGAGTTACATTTTGACTGAGCAGAAAGAAACTCCTGTCCTTAATTAAAATCACACGTACACCACAAGCAGGGTTCTGTTTCTTTCCATTGCCTTTTCTTTTGTCCATTTACCAACCCAATACCCCACTCAGGTGCACTTGAAGTGATATGAGGCGATCATCCATCTGCTACCTGCACAGCGAGCCCGATGTGAAAACCATCTGGTGTTACTGTCTGTGGGCAGGCTAGTATGGATGCTACAGCAGCGTGTGCCTGACAGGGGCACTGGTGGTATTCCACATAACTAACAACAAGGCAAGAAAATGTGCTGAACTGCAAGTCAGAATTTGCGCATAGGCCTGTATGATAGCGGTGTACAATAGCTGGCAGGAATTGCAATTGGCTCATCTTCAACTCCTTAATGCAGCGTGTTGAAACAAGTTCACAACCTAACGGTAACTCATGGAGGATTGTTTCCTCCCTCAGGGTACTCTTCCCTCGAGGTGCGCCACCTAGTGGTTGTACTGGGGACTGCCTCAGTCCCACATTGCCCCCAAGTCCAGATGGCTTTCCGGCCGCCTTGCCGATTGCCTTGCCGCATAGCTGTTCTTGTGTGCGTTTAGTCTAAGTGGATTAATCAGGCTTCAGCACCAGCTGACAGAGGATCTCTTCTCACAGGGCTTAGCTTGTCAGGTTGCACGCCGGGTTATGTGGCACTCTATCTGCCCACATCCAATTGCCAGCTCTTCCTGTCCACTCCAGTGCCTCATGTGCTCAAGACGATTACTTCTGTGTCTAAAAAAATATAAATATCTACAAGCCGTTAAAAGTGCTGCTAAAAGTGCACTTCTTTCTATTTTTGGGATCCTTCTGAAGAAGTGATTGTGTTGCTGTTTTTTCTTCATAAGCTGTTTTGAGGCTAAAACATCCAGCAGTGTCTATATATAGCTGGCACATAACAGAGAGAGAAAGAGAGGGGGAGAGAAAACGACAGAACGAGAGAGAGAGAGAGAGAGAGAGAGAGAGGAGGCGTTGGGGGTCAGCAAGAGAGATAACTTAACGCCAATATCACGCTGAAACCCTGGGATTATCGCCAGATTAACACTTCACTGAACAGGCACTTCATAACAGCTGTTTATTATTGCCCTGCAAATGCCATAATGCAGACGTTAAGAGTTATCCCTGACCTTCTGTAACCGTCATCACGTTCTGGTAGTGTAACCAAACAAACGGTGGTGTGAGCAACCCAATGTACATGACTACTGAGAAAAAGGCATAAACTTGAGTTATTCTAAGGTGTTATGTAATGTAACAATGAGGCACTGGCATTAGCATTCAGACCACACACGGAGAGTGCCAAGTCAGTACATTCCGCAGCTGGCTGGTCTGAAAACAAGGGAATCATGGGAGCTGCGACTGATGGAGGCGACGAGATGCATATCAAGCGAAGCGGGGGCAATGGAGGTGCAGCCGTTGAGCACCCGGGCGCCGAACGCTCAATGCCCAAACACCCCTCCACCCCCCCGGCCACATTTCAGTCAGAGAAGAAAGCAGGGCTAACAATCCGGAGAGGAAGCGGCATTTGTTGAAATGCCACTGTACGGAACCGTACCGGCCTCTCTTGCTCTCTCTCTCTCTCTCTCTCTCTCTCTCTCTCTCTCTCTCTCTCTCTCTCTCTCTCTCTCTCTCTCTCTCTCTCTCTCTCTCTCTCTCTCTCTCTCTTTCTTTCTTTCTTTCTTTCTTTCTCTCTCTCCATCTCTCTCTCTCTCTAGGCTATGTCCTGAGCTCCGGAACGAGGCCACAAACAAAAGCATTCCACAGTAGTGTGTTTGTGTCCCTGGAAACAAAGGGGCCTTTTTTAAAGAGGCGCCGGGCAGGGGCTGAGCTCAGGGCTCTGTGGCAGTGGGCGCAAGCCGACATCTGTGCCCGCCGGTCCGCATCGCCCGCTGCCTGCACAAACACACCAGGAGGCGGACAAGGCGAGGGCAGAGGGGTCATCGGTATGGCACCACCAGTGAGGGATTTAGAAAGGAAAGTGAAAATGAAGTAGATGAAAAATGTGCCGCCTCCTCAGGAAGTCATTCTTGTCCACAATGATGAAGGTCGGTAGACCCAAACGTCTATGTTTTTAAATGTGTATGAAATCAAAACATATCAGTTCATTTCTCCATTGCCGTGGGGCTTTGTTCGGTAATGTGTGGGGGCCTCATTATCATAAAAAAAGATTTCTATAACTCCTACTGTGTTCTCCAAACATTGATGTTCACACCCGCCAAGGTCAAAGCTGAGGGGAGGGATTTTAACCTCACACTTGGTTTTAAAATGTGTCTTGGGCAACCGGATCACAAATGGACAGTGCTAAATACAAGTTTAAATAACCTCCAGGACGCATTGTGATCCAATCACTCAAACCACTTGACGAAGTGGTCTGGGAGCCATTTAGTCGCATATCTTTTGTGTAGTGTAAACGTTCATGCATCCTGATGCGTCCCCAACAAGGGAGTAGACAACAGTGAAACTTCTAATGAAATCTGAACACAACTGGTCAGCTGGACACCACAGATACGCATGATAGACACAGGTGTAAATGGCGATGCGTCTCGACTGTCTTCTTGTGATCTGCATTTATAAACCAAGTGTGAACAGGGCCACAGTCGCTTTTCCGTTGTCACTTCAAATGCATGTGTAGTTAAAACAAACAAAAGCTGTGTCCCAATCACAGCTTACATTGTACTCTCTCACAACAGGGCTTGACAACACAAGAGTTCAACAGGGGGATACCTCTGGATGCTGAGATGCTGTTCGCCAAACCACACACAAACACACACACACACACACAAACACACACACTTGGTTCCTGCCCATGGGGGACCACGGCGGGTTGAGCCCCAGAACTGTTGGCTCTTCCAAAGGATACTTACCCTACTGGTGGGGCGCCAGCCCACCTTGGCCAGGGGCTTGAGCGCGGCGAAGGGCAGGATGTAGTAGAGGAAGGAGAGTGGCCATGAGCGCAGGCGGGTTGTGGGCCGGGACATGCAGCTCAGCTGGCCCAGGCGTCGCCGCAAGGCCAACTGGGGGAACTGCAACCTGCGCGGCGACAGGGCACAAGAGGGACTGTCAGGCCAGGGGGGTCTGACGCCACGGAGGGGTACCCAAACAACAAGCAAGGACACACACACATACACGAAAAAGCACGCCAGCCCAATCATACAGACACACTTGAGCATACAAAGATGTCCTGACAAATGAAAAGGCAGGAACACACACACACACAAAAAGGCATACCAGTACAAACATGGACACACACACACGTAATGTAGCACATTTATACATTATTATTATACGGCTCCTCGGAATGTTGCAAAAAGTTCCATTGATTTGAATGGGCCACCCCAACGTTCGGAGGTCTGACATTTCTTTATATTGACCGCTGAGGCAACAAAATTCAACAAAAGTCACGAAACGACAACAAAATCATTGAAAAGAGGTATTTTAGAGAAATGTCTTCTATTGTTTTGGCAAGTAACCGTATAATAAGTGGGATAATGTATAGTCCGCCGGTCAGTATCAGAAAATAAATCTCTTCAGGACAAAACAAGATGCTGGGCATCGGGTGCTGTTCATCCGGGGATCCAGGAATTATTGTCCTATACTGACCGGCGGACTATATATTATCCCTTACTTAGAGTATGCGATGACTGATGGTAAGACAGAAAAAACACATACATACACACACACACACACACACACACACACACACACACACTCTTTGCACTCCAATGAAATGACAAATAAAGAAATCAAAAGCAGGATAGAGAGAAGAGAGACAAAATTAACAGTCAGACATGACACTTACATAACCAGGAAAATGGAGAGAGAAAAGATAGAGAATAACACTCCTGAAGACTTATAAATTATTCACACACACACCTACACACACACACGCACACACACACACACACACACTTGTGCGAGAGAAGCATCCCCAACCTCTCTACTGAGTGAAAGGTCAGGTCAGGCCAGGTTTATCCTCTGTATTTATCCCTAACTGTAAAAACCATTTAATCAGTTCCAGCTCTTGCACACAGTTTGTACATTCTCTGCCCCACCCACCCCTACATTTCTACACTCCAGGAGACGCCTTTCTCCTGGGGCCTCCTGCCACAGACAGTCGGAGGGAGAGAAAAGACTTGCAACTTTCACAAAAGACCCAGAGGACCAGATAGGCTGAGTGCTCTGAGAGACGAGCAGATGGGAGGTTTCCTTCTGCGCTGTCCGCTCACTCATGCCTTCTCACAGCTGTTTTCGCGGAGCTCGGTTTGAGATAAAGAATAACTGACTGGTCTCTCAACGTCAAGGAGTGATTTTTGTTTTCTTTCAGAAGCTTGTGTATTGTGTGAGTATTTGCACTCTGCTCACTTAAAATGTTTAAACTAAACAAGCATCTTCTAGCCGCAAGTCAGGGGCAACAGAATCTTCTGATCCGCTCCCTGACACGCAAACATCACTTGCATCATTGGAGAGATTTGAAAGGATGACGATCAGTGTGACACTTAATACACAAATCCTGCACATCCAACTGCGGCCATCCGACTGCTCGCTTAGAATATATGGTGATTGGGCTTGTCTCTTGTCTCCACAGGGTTTTTTAACTCAGAAGTCTGAGCTGTGCTTGTAGCTTGATGGGTTCCATGGGTTCTATCAAGAACCACTCATCAGCGGTGTCTCACTGGAACCTCTATGGAGAAGGGCCAAAACACCTTTCCTCTGTGACTGTACATGAAAAAGGAAGTACTATTTAAATCATTTAACATGTTTCTCAGAGTTGTCTTTGTAACAAAAACAACAGAATGAGAGAGAGAGAGAGAAATTAAGAAGAAAAGAGAGGGGGAAAGAGAGAGAGGGAGAGAAAAAGGCATGTGTGTGTGTGTGTGTGTGTGTGTGTGTGTGTGTGTTTGTGGATGAGAGATTGAGAGCAATAGAGAGAGTGAGTGCAAATCCATTCCCCTGTTTTAATATTATGCCTGACTGCTTTGGAAAATCCGATTGGTTAAGGCTTCACTGCTTGCGATGCGTCGGGCATTCATCACAAAGAAAGGGCACTAGTAGGGCACCGCTGATCTGGTCAGAGTGGCGACACGGCGGCGATTCTGGACAAAGACGAGCCGAGCCGACCCGCCAACCTGGCTACCAGCTGGCCAGCCCCCGCTGCCATGACCGCATCGTAAACTGGGTGAAACTTTGCTCTGCAGGGAAGAGCCACCAAACTCGAAGCCCCCCCGTCGGAGAAAGACAAGCTATTTTTAGTAGCAGCGAGCGAGAGACTAGACAAGAGAAGGCAAAAATCACCTCGAGGAAATGGGGGAATGTGAGGTGACAAGAGTGAAACCTGTTATCGCAAGAGACTGTCGGAAAATGCTTCACGCCTCAATTTTGGCAAGATGGTTTTCTGATGATATGTGATGTACTGCACAAAGACATTGTGTGTGTGTGTGTGTGTGTGTTTGTGAGTGAGTATGTGTGAGTGAGTATGTGTGAGTGAGTGAGAGAGAAGGGGAGTATTTCTAGGAGTGAGAGGTGACGGGCACAAACAAACACTCCAGTGCACACACAAATGGAGCTGGCGCAACCAGTTAAAGCCAGATTAGCTTTTATGTACCACGGATGTGGGTCATATTTGGACCCCGAAAGTGATGAGCCAGCACCTAAGAGAGCTGACCCTAACCCCTTAACCCCCCTCCCCCTCGTACCGCCAACTCCTGTGAGTGGCCAGTAGACACGCCGGGGATAACTATAGCACATAAGACACTGTCCACACTAATCAGGATGAGACCCAGCACCAAGGCCTCTCAGAGAGGGCTTAGACACCGACACCGGAGTAAGCATGAGCCACTCAGGATTCATGCCTAACTAACACACACACACACACACACACACACACACACACACACACACACACACACACACACACACGACTCTACCAGATGTCACCATTTTTGTGAAAGTCGCAGCTGGACTACATGAACTTGGTGAAACGGTGAACCCTGACCCTGACAAATGTTAGCTGACTTTTGACTGGTGGATCACAACCCGAGCCTAAATCTCTTTCTAACGACCCAGGCTGGGAGATTTCCCTAATGGCTAATCAACCGGTCCGATAATTATGCCGTCTGATCTGTCAGGTGACGTTTGTCCATCTAAACTCTAGTATGACACACACACACACACACACACACACACACACACACACACACAGAGGCTTCCTCAGCCCAGGTACGTCTCGCACCTCCAGACATCACTGATATAACATGAAAAAAATATGCTCCGACGCTACGCAGTTGTTTTAAATGCATCCCCCTGGACTGAACGGATTGAGACGGCAGCAGTTTTACAGGGACGGCGTGCGTTGTCCCTTCAGATGATGTCGGACGCCAGGATCAGTGTAACTGCACCCGAGCGCATTGATTTGGCACCAGTGTAGCGCTCTCATTGTCATCCAGGCTCAGCTGTGGCAGAGTGCCAGAGAGAAAGAGGCCACGTCTGAAGATGGCCTTTACTGGAGAGGACAGCTAGTTCGGAGGTACGGGACAATGTCACGGTGCTTCCGGCCGATCCGGCCGATCTTTCGTGTGATATGAATGTTTTCATATCACAAAGTTACTAATGCCTTTAATTATATCTGGTACAAGATGGTACATAGTGTACCTAGAAGTGAGCTTGTCTGCTAAAATGACAACAACGCTGAAGACAGGTGATTTAGGGATGGAGTTCACATTTGTTTACAAAATATTTACATCAAATTTTGGGTCATGAAGAGGATCAAAATGTTCTCCTCTGACTCTCACACATAAAGAAATGCAATACATCTGTTTTAATGCTCCAGGTTTTTTACATAGTTACGAAGCAACTAGCGATGTCTGCGGTGTGTCTAAAAATAAACCCCAGTTCTGGTGTATGAACTAATCTGCAAATCACTCGAGTCATTTTCAGACGGAGAATGAATTTGACTATGGCTGCGTTCCCTCTTCTCTCTCTCTTTCTCATATGGAGCTAAACATCCATGAGAACGGCAGCTCGCCTGCAGCCTCCCAAAAACGCATGTACACGCACACACACGCACGCACACACACACACTCACTCTAAGGCTTTGTGTCACCCACTCGTTCAAAGCCAGAGCCAGGAAAAACAATAACATAACTACGCTCATCCTATATCCCAGTGCTTTAGTAGCATGTGGTGCCTCACTTTCTTTCCTTCTCCCTCCCTCTCTATCTCTCTCTCTCTCTATCTCTCTCTCTCTCCAGCATCATGCCTCCCCCCCTTACTTCTTCAATGCAGGCACATGCTGGCCAATCACTGGCTGCAGAGCTTCTTCTCCTGGTTCCCCTCTCTGCCTCTCACGCTCGGGAGAAGTGCGTGGCATCCACACTAGCTGATGCACACACACACACACACACTTTCTCTTTCTATCGGTTCTCTCTGTTCTCCATTTCTCTCGTATTCTCTCCTTTTCTCTCACCGTTCCTCTCGGATGCTTGGAGCCCGGTGGCCCACTTGCACTGGCCTCGCTCCTCTAACCCCCCCCCCCCAACCCCCCTACCCCCCTTCTCTCTCTGTAGCCCTGGCAGAGGCTTAGAGGCATTACTCTGCAAATTAGGCCAAACGCTGGCTTTGTGCTGCGCGCTTGGGACCCGGCTGAAAGGCAGAGCAGGGTAGCAGCAGCGAGAGTAACAGGACAGGGACAGAGGGACAGAGAGAGAGAGAAAGAAAGAGAGGGGGACAAAGCTTCCCACACACTGGCTATAGCATTTGCACCAGCACAAACAGTAGCAGAGTCACTAAGCATTCAGATGCTACACCAGCAGAACACTCTACCAACACCAGCACTAGCCGGACTCTCAAACCAGCCAAGCAGCTAATGTCCAGCCAATCCTCCAGCTACCCCCCACCCCCCCACCCCCCAATACAGAGCCCCCTGAGGAGGTAGTACTCCTCCTGTCCTTTCTCTCGCTCTCTTCACAGGCTCCAATCATTCTCCCATTTCCACGCTCTCTCTCTCCGTCTTGCTCACGCTCTTTCAGTGGCTACAGTCGCTCACCGCCAAATCCATTCTACCTAAATGGATTCCCGTCAGTCAGGCACTCAGGCAAGCAAGAGCTCTCACTGAACCACAAACCGCTAGGATAACGTAAAACCTGTCACACACACACTAACGCATACACAGTCTTTCTCTCACTTACTCACTCAGTCATTCTCTATATCTATCTATTTCTCTCTCTATCCCTCTGTCTCTCTCTCTCTCTCTCTCTCTCTGGGCCCATACCTGAAGCGGCTGCGGGGGTTGACACCGGTGCCCCCCCCCTGGGCCGCGCTGGCCCCCGACTCCCCCGCGGCGCCCCCCCTTGCGGAGGCGGAGGTGGAGGCCAGCGGCCGGAGGCGCCGCACATCAACCCTGACTCTGTGGAGGTTGTAGCAGGACGGCCGGCTTTGTATAGGCCGGCAGCATCTCACCATTTCCCCAAGCTCCGCGCCGTCTGCCGCTGCAGGCTTCCCTGACACATGGTCTCCGTCGAAGGTGGACTGGTTAGGATAATGCCTTTCTCTCTCTTTCTCTTTCTCACTCTCTGTCTGTCTCTTCTCTCCTCTTCTCTTCTTTCTTCTCACAAACTGGGCTGCTGGTCTGTGAGTAGTTGGTCTGTTTATTCACACGGTCACTTCCTCCTCGTAGTCTCTCCAGATCTCCCTCTCTCTCTCTCTCTCTCTTTCTCTCACTGTGTTGTTTCCTCTCTGCGGAGTGATGCTCTGTCGCGTTGTGGCGCACGCTCACGGTCTCGAGCGGTGCTATGGGCCGGCCCCCTTTCCTCCTGTCTGCCTCACTCGTTTGGTGGACGCTGGGCTGTGACGCAGCTAATCCCGGCTGCTACGCTCCTCCTCCTCCGTTTCCTCCTTTCTTGTCCTCTCGTTCTCTTCCACCTGCTGCTGCTGCTGGGAACGGTGTGGGAATAATGCCTCTGGAAATGCCAGCTTTTTGGGAATTTTCTGCCGGGAAGGTGCAGTGCAGTTGCTAACAGTTGCTAGCGGAGCCGGTGGGAGGTGGTGACAGCCGCTGCTGTGGGGGATGGGAGCTTTGTGGAGAGAGACAATCCGGTCAGCGGGTGCGCCTGTTTGAATCCCCCCCCCCCCCCTTCTCTAAGACAAATGCCCAGAGTGAACACTCCCACCCCCCCTTTTAATTTATTCCACTCTATATCCTCCTCTCAATTTGGTCAAAGCAGATAATTGAGGGGAAATGATTAGCCAAAAAAAAAAATCTATCTAGTACTGACCTTATTCGCTGTGCCACAACACCCACACACTGAGGAACAAATTCTCTCGTGAACTAATTTGTCCTAATATGTTTGTGTGTTTCAATCAGGAAATAGCAAATTTGTGACAAAAATCTTCTAACTCTTCATGACAATGTAGCACTTCAAAGCAGTCAAATTGTGTTGATTAAATGCAATATGAAATAGTGAAACTGTCACTGTTCTAACAGATCTGACAATGGTACAGTTCGTAATTCTTCTTAAACTCTGCTTTTTGCCATTTCCTGAATGGTGAAAAAATTCTCAGCTGGTTCCTGCTTCTGTAACACTAAAGTGAATGCCCTAGGGACTGTGAAACAGCCTGGTCAATATGATTAATACAGCTCACTATTCCATCTGCACAGGAATCAACCCATACATCACATATTATACAGTAATAAAATGTCATAAATCAAGTGACCACATAAAACGGTAAGGAGAAACGGTAAAGAGACTAAACTCTCATTATGTTCAAGGGCAGGACCTTGTGAGTTTGGCATTAGCCATATTTCATGAATTCTTGTGGCAGACGAAAGATTTTCAGATTCAACTGGTATCTGGTCTTTGGTTGGTTGCTTTGCGTTTGACACGAATTAGCATTGTGCTGAGTAATTTGCATCTTCAGTACTGAGGGGTCCAAATCAAGTGCATCCTATTTCTACACAGGTTTGATATTACTTTCACATGGAGGGTTTTTCAAATGTTATGAGTTTTAAAATGTACACATATTTTTAGAAAGTGTTTTAAAACTCAGCATTTGGGTTGTAACTATTTTAACAACAGTAACACACACACATACAAAAATAATCCCATTCGACAATTCAGTTCATTATTATTCAATGTCATTTCTTCCAACATTGGACTTGCAAGTAGCACACTATCACAGCACCAAAAATGGTCTCATGTGCCTCAGTTGAGCAGTAAAAAGAGGAAACAGGATGTTTGTGGTTTCCGCTGCAGTCGACATTATCTGACATCTCCTCATAGCCACGAGTTTGACATTTTGAAATTTGTCTTTTGGCATTACAAACGGAAACAAGCTTTTTAAGAGAAAAAAAAACCCTCAGTATTCTCTACTGAGATAGCCATCATAAAAGAATTCCGGAAAATTCCCAGCTGATATTCATGGTTTGGACAGAAACTAAAATGTACTTCACTAGATCACTTGAGCCAATCAGTCCCTCTGCCAAAAGAATAGCCACAATACCTCACAAATAGCCAATATGTAACTGAAATTTTATTTGAACAAATACTAAAAAGTTTGAAATGGGTGAATGAGAAAGACTTACTGATGGTGTGCCGTGAAACCGCTTCCCTCACGCTGTGTCAGAGCTGGTAATGAGGAAGTGTCTTCACTTCCACAGACCGTTAAAGCTGAAGGCTAGTCTGACTCAGAGCTCAGTCAACACACAACTGCCTGCATACACAATGGGCGTCAAGGCCCTTTAAGGACAGTCTGTGCGAAATGTGTGAAAGTGGTGCGTGTGTATGAGGGAGAGAGAGAGAGAGGATGAGTGAGAGTGTGTGTGTGCTCTTATTAACACGGCGCAGACAGACACAGAGCTTTCTGGGTAAAGTGACATGATGCCAGTTCAGAGGCCTTGTTGCTCAATCAGTGACACACTGAACTGTGCTGAATTTGATGCAACCTTATGACAGAGAGAGAAGGAGAAATGGAGGGAAGGAGCGAGTGGGGGAGGGGCTCACTCTGAGACTCGAGCACATACTGATTGTACACAAAGGAGTGTTTGTTGTATATTTATACTATAGTAAAACTATGGTCAGAATGGTCAGCAATAGTCTTTATATCCACTCACTCACGCACACACACACACACGCACTGGTGTCTGAAATGCACAGCATGCAGGGACTGCTAAAAAGCTTTCGAAGGTCTTTCAGCTCTCTAATCCCACAATGCACTTGTAAACCATACATTTTGAAGCCATTTAACTAATGGTTCTCTGAGATTTGCTGGGACATGACACGACAGGAAGGCCAGCTAACGCTCTGATCCTAGCTGATATAATGGGTGTTCCCCCCCCACATATGATTACGTAACCCTATGAATATATTGAAAGCTGCGATGAGATCATGCCGAACAGTATTTCAGGACAGAAAACCTCCAACACAAAACGTGCAGCTGCAGTCCAGCAAAAACGAATTATGGTTCCATCTCCCATTCTGTGGGTTTGGTGATGGCTGGGTCTGAGAGCCGGATGCTTCCATCCTTGATGCCGCTGTCGCTGGCTGGAGCCCTTTCAGCCTCTTTCCACAGCCAGAGAATGAGTGTGTGAGTCGGGCAACGGCTCATTACCATGCTAGGTCCAACGCAGCCCACATTCTCTCCAAGAAGAAGCCCCTCCATTG
The DNA here is from genome assembly GCF_900700415.2 of Clupea harengus. NCBI lineage: Eukaryota > Metazoa > Chordata > Actinopteri > Clupeiformes > Clupeidae > Clupea > Clupea harengus. The sequence goes on along the minus strand of NW_024879668.1, from coordinate 42,721 downwards.
TGTGTGCATCTGTGTGTGTGTTTGTATGTGTGTGTGTGTGTATGTATGTGTGTGTGTGTATGTATGTGTATGTGTATGTGTGTGTGTATGTGTGTGTGTATGTGTGTGTGTGTGTGTGTGTGTGTGTGTGTGTGTGTACGTGCACATGTGTGTGAGTGTGAGTGTGCATGTGTGTGAGTGTTTGTGTGTGTACACAATCTGTGTGTGTGCATCTGTGTGTATGTATGTGCGTGTATCTGTGTGTGTGTGTGTGTTGCCTACATGTATGTTTCTATGTGTGTGTGAGTTTGAATGTGCATGTGAAATCAGGATGTGTATCTATGAGTCTATGCATCTAAATATTTGGTGTATTTCTAACTGTGTGTGTGTATTTGGGTGTGTGTGAGAGTCACAACGTGTGTGTGTGTGTGTGTGTGTGTGTGTGTGTGTGTGTGTGTGTGTGAGAGATTATGTATGTATGTGAGCGTGTGTGTGTGTGTGTGTGTGTGTGTGTGTGTGTGTGTGTGTGTGTGTGTCTGTGTGTTTGTGTGACAAGTCACACAGGGTGGACCCTGAAGGCTCATAATGTCCTTTCAACCAACCAAAACAACAAACCAAAGCGACGTCACCAAGACACCAGACCCTACTGTTGAGTCCACAGCGACGACACCATGACACCAGACCCTTCTGTTGAGTCCACGCGGCAGTGGACGGATCAAGAGTACAAGCGGCTGAGGCCACGTTGAAGGTACAGTGTTTGCTGTGGGGCGTTGTCCATTGTGTGTGTGTGTGTGTGTGTCAGTGTGTGTGTGCGCAGTTGAAAAGCCCTGTGGCCCAGGCAAAGGGAAAGCCCCACCAACCCCTCCTTCCTGCCTGGAGCAGGCCAATCACATTGGTCTTTACACGGTGACAGGGTGTCACCCCACTCTCCGGTCATTCCAACACCTACAGTACAGCAGTATGAGGGCCAGCCAAAAACGGAGCTTGATTTGGGAGTTTGAACTCGATTCACCACCTTGGGCCCCAACTTTGGCAGTCGGCCTACTGAACCGGGGCGGTGTAGAACAAATCCTGAGGCTACGTCTTTGTCAGATGAAGGAAATGTGGGAGTTGTTAGGCTGTGCATCCCATAATGAAGGTTTGGTTAGAACTTGCTGTTGCTGTCGTCTTCATTGTATACTGAGCAACTGTGTAATGGTTAGCAGACCCTTCTCACCCAAAACATCTAGATGAATCCGCTGCTTAGCCAAAGGTTCAAACTAGTTGCAGCACAATATTACTTCATCGGCTTGTTTCAAAAGTTCTCCTCGTGAAATGTCTCAGAGTTGAAATCCTGATCTTTGAAAGGAGTTACTTCAGACTTATTTCCCAACATGTCTACTCTATCAGCGGCCATCTGTTTTAAATAGGCCATAGTTTTGAAGTCTCTGACCTAATTCTCCTTGAAAGGTGCAGTGTGTAAAAAAAGCAATACTTAGCATATTTTGGATTATTCTTCATGGACATGCTTCAGTTGGGGTAGTTATTATCAAATTAAATCTTCTACAAAGCGTTGTTGTGAACACTATACTATATTTGCTTGCAGAAATGTCAACGAATGCTTAAAAACACCTGAAGCATTTAAGCTGCACAGAATGCACAGGAATATGGACTAATGTCATCTTCTGACTTCTTCTTCTGCAATAGATAATTATTGCAGGTCACTATGTAGTCTATGATTATTTTCTGACAACAAAAGCTACAAACTACACATTTAATAATCAATTCCTTGCACTGTAGATGAATAAACCGCCAGAATGAGGGGAAAGGTGAAAAAAGTGTGTGTGTGGGGGGGGGGGGGGACTGGTGACTAAACCGTGGTGACACTGCCACCTGTGCCCTCTCTTGTGCTGTGCTTTGAGGAAGGACCTACTCAGATCACAGTGACCCGACCTCAGCGTCCTTTGCCCTTTGCTGCGATTCAATACACCATGATTGTGTTGGAGAGAGTGTTGTTTGTGTTGTGAATACCAGTGAAAAAACAAAACAAACGTGCAAGTGCCATCCACCTACAAAGCCAGTCAGACAGTTTGCCCAGCAGACCACACAGAAAAGAATTCTGCCTATGAAGGATTAGGCCCTTTAGCATGGCATGGGTGTTTTTCTAAACTCAACTGATGTGGGAGACATTTATGGAAGATGCAAATCACTATTACAGGTGGAGAAGTTGGCATAACAGGGACTGTCTGAAGTTGACACAGGCCAACAATGTTTTATCTTCTTGTACAAACTTGTTTAACAACATGTTTACCTGAACTGAAGTTATTACCGGACAATAATACTTTCACACTGAGAAATCACCCTGTTACCTCAGAATTTAGCTTTGACAACACTTAAAACTGCAGTAAGTGCTTTGAGAAAGACGGGAAAACTGTAGTCATGCCGCGAACTTTAAAACTGTATGCAAAACATCTGTTCACACATTCATGGCAAACAAAGATAATCACAGTTGCTAAGAGATGATGACAGAGCAGTAATACCCCACACACACACACACACACACATTTTAACCTGGAAATGTTGCCCATATCTGGAGCATTCACCTTTTACCCTCTGGCAATTTCTAACAACAACAAGGACCATAAGCGAAACACTGGACACAGTCCAGCCAAAAGTACAGTCACTCATACATCATCACAGATGAACATCATTCAGACCCACTCTCTCTCTCTGAGCCAAAGGCTCCACACTGATCTCAGCATCCAGAGGGCTCTGAGGGCCCCTAACCGGGGGGAAGCAGGGGTGGGTGGGTGTTTGGGTGGTGGTTCTACCAGAGCTGGCCAGGTTAAAAACAAGCGTGAAGCACACCGGGCAGAGGGAAAGAAGCTCGGCGACTTCTTTCCCCTTGTATTAAAGTGAAAGCATGTTTGCAAAGCATATCCTCAGCGTGTTGGTGCGTTTCATTTAAAAACAACATAAAGCCTCTACAATGACCATATGGGATTGAGCGAAGTGTGTTCATCCACAGCAGCTTTGAACAGATGTGCCTATTCCTTCAATGCCTTCTGACGGGCAGGAGTTGAATGGTGACCATGGTGGTGGTGGTGGTAGTTATCGGGGCACGGGGTTTGTGCTCCTACCTGAGCTTCATTGGCGATCCTGGGCGGAACCTCGATGCCCTTGCTCTCCAGCTCTCGGTCCTTGTAGCGCCCGTATTGATCGTACCCCATGTAGCCGCTCCCGGTGGCTATCAGGATGGGCAGAGGTCGGACACGAGCCTGCAGGCCCAGCGAGGCTGGGTTCCGAAGCCCTCTTCCTGCAGACAAACGCAGAACATCACGCTCGGTGAGTCGCAACTTTTCAAACATCATCAGAGCAAGAATTTCTACAGTGTGAAATATTTTTGATGGTGATGAAAGCTGTTTTTTTTAGCTGTTCTCTATATTGCCTAGAAACTCAGAAAACTGAGAAGTAGTAGCATGTTAAGCATAGTTAAAGGATGGACATATTTGATCAGTGGTTGATTGAGATATTGCTGTCATATCATTTGGACACATTTAGACCTATTTGTAAATAAACATTATCCGAGTTGTTTTTGAACATTTAACAACATATACCTCATTACATAGTTTATAACCCAGTTTCAGAAAATATAACTAATTTTTAACAACTTGAGAAAAAATTGTTATTCTACTCATGTATTTCTTATCGTGACTATTTTATTCTGGTTTGTGTTGCATTACTTTAGCCATAACTTAGTGTCACCTCAAGTTCCAGTTAGCTGATCTGGAGTTGTTTACTCCAATGACGTTGGATAAAATAGAATATACAGCCTTGTTATCTCTATAGGAATAGCTATGAGTTCTATCATGAGTATACAACTGTCAGATTATGGCTAGCCTACTATATAACTGGCTACCTTGCTAGTCCATGCTAGCAAACAACTGCCATTAGCTCCAAAGAAGTAGAATCCCTGATGATGCTCATACTACTACACAGTGCTTAACATTAGACATTTACTTACGGTTTGTGGGTTGGCAGTTGGGTCCAGTACAAGCTACTTGGTATTGCTCCATCCTTTAATTTTAACCCCTTAGCTAAATTGTCCTAGGTTTGCAAAAATGTTTGGACTGATACAGAACACCCCACTAAGGAAGGATTGTAATTACCAGAGACAAAAAATAAACAGCCACTCTTGTGAGATGTTAGGATCCTCAAAACAGCAAAATTCCTCTTTTCCAAACATCTCTGCTTCCTGGTTCCATTGTATACTGACTGGTGTAAACAATTCATTGAATAACTAGGTAACCTAAGTAAATACATCTTCCTCATCCACATTTCTATGGGCGTATTAAACATGAGGTACTTGTCAACATCACAAAGTAGAAGAATTGTAAATGGCTTGTTTTTGGCCCCTAGTTTCTATATATGGCCTTGCTGGACAGGGAAGGAAACACTGTGCTTAGAAAGTCACAGTAGTCTTTTCCTATATGTTACAGTGAACAGTCTTGTTTCAAAATAGCAAGTAAAAAAAGTTAATATATGACCTCTTTGATACCCTGAAAGTATTTGTTTCACCAGTTCATATGGAAGAAAATTGGACGGTCTGAAGGTGGAATAACTAAAGAGCTGACGCAACCAACTGACTGCACCAAGTTGTTCAATTAAAATCTAACACAAGCCAAAAGACAATGTCTAAAAAATCCTAACCAAAGAGGCAAAACTCCCAATGACTTCTAGTGTGAATTCTGTTCAATCTTAAGACAACAGTGCCCTCTAGGGGTTAAAAGAAACTAAAGGCCATCCTAACAAGACTACAACATAAATGCAGCGTTACATGACAAATGTAGGACCTTCTAAATATCATGTAAAACTGACAAAGGAGATGTTTTAAACAGAAAATAAACTAGACAGTCTGCAGATATATACTATTTTTGCGGCTTCTTTGTGCAAGACAGGTCAACACTGGTACATTACCCATCTGTGACTGTGTGTGAGCGTGTGTGTGTGTGTGTCAGTGTGTGTGCGTGTGAGTGTGAGTGTGTGTGTGTGTGTGAATGTGAATTTCAAATAGTGACGAAGACAAAACACTGATTAGTAGAAACTGTGCAGTTATTGCTTAAATTGGATGCGATCCTCACCTCCGAACACAGTCCGCTGGGATCCTCCCTGACACCATCTTATTCCCTGGGTTCTCAATAGTAACCAACAACTACAAACGGGAAAACAGACAGTAATGCACAGGAAACAGTCATGCACCTTTAATTTTAAGTAGCCCAAGCTAAACACAACATAAACACAAATAGCAAACATACTATGTATGGTGTATTCAATGTCAATGGTAGTCTTCCTAGTTGAATTTGAAATCCAACTAATTTATTTACGGCCATCATTAACTAAATATCTTCTCCGATAATAACATACTTCCGTATGCGTATTAAACATCGCTGTGCTAGCTACATATGAGAGCAAAGGTTGCTGTGCAAAGTAAAACCTTTGCCATGAAGTAGGCATGATATGTCAGCTGAACCCTTCTTAATTCAGCACGGCAAATTATTAGCATTAACACATTTAAGAAAATGATCTGGTTTGTGAACAAGCTTGAAACCACTCGAAATGACTTTAGGCAAGATGAGAACACCAGACAGTAGGCTATTACTGTGGGTGTTTCACAAGCATTGGGACACTGTCAGGTAGACAACCGCGATTACGTTAGCAAACACTTGCACAACGTACAGATTACTAAGGGCCTCTTAAGGATTCGTTTTTTTATACTTCTTTAGGAAGCAGACATATTCACTATAGGAAGACATGTCATGTTTAAGCGTAAACGTATACATTTACCTGTTCGCGCCGATCAGCCGAGCACAACAGACTTTTAGCAAGGGTGCTGACATCTTGCAAGAGGGCATAGCAGCATGTCAAGTCTCCTTCATGTTTAAAGTAGTGCTGTTAAAATCCATTGTCGCCATCTACTGTACTGGAGCGCAACATATTTTAAAATCATCCCGATCACATAGGTTCAGGTTAGTCCACCATCAAATATCAACATCAGGCCTCCATTCAGTCATTTGCATGAAGAGACTAACATACTAAGCACTTCTGTCTCAATGTCTCTTCTGTTTGTTGTAGTATTAACAGTGGTGAGGCACTGCACTCTATTGGTTAATTAGTCAGCTCTGTACCAGTAGGCTACTACAGCACCTGCTGCATCTTCATTTTCTCTGATGTTCCAAGAGATGTCAGAACATCCCTCGTGAAGACTGCATTCCAGGGTGGTATTCCAAGAATGTGGTTTAGTGACAAACCTGGCTGAATAAAGTCAAAGTGGTAAACCTCCTGATACAACAGCTCATTGGCTTTGTTTTGCTCTTCTATTAGGTTTACCACTTGCTTGGAGTTAACCACATTCTTAGAATACACCCCCCAGAGTTACATGTAGCTTCTTATTATTTTCCAATCACTTACCCACTTTTCATTTAAGATCGCCTTAAGATTTAGCATCAACAAGAGCCTTGTGACTGAGAGGAAAAGAAAAGAAAAAAAAAAACAGACACAAATCTAGGCAAATGTCAACACTATTTTTATTCATAAAATATATATTCAAATCAAAGTCACAACCATTGAACGTTACTTATTTTTAGTGTTGGTCTCTCAGTTGATAACCAAAATAAAAACTTTCACTGTGTGCATCATTTCTAATACTGTGAGGGGAACTAAAGGGATTGAGGATAAACGGAACGGAGGGATCAATGCCATTGTACTTTTTTCCCATTCAAAAGAACGGGGATCCCCATTTCATGACCAGTGTAGGCTATACAATACTCTCTGTTACAGCATATATGATTGGGGTGTTGGTGTAACATGGGGAAAAGACATTCACATCACACACTGTGAACACAGGAAAAAATGAAATCACATTTTTGCTAACACCCATCTCTTCCCTACACAGGGGGCAGACAGCGAGACTACACTCTTAAAAGGATCTGGCTCTTTGGGGAGGGTCATAAGTGCAGACATTGGCCACAGTTACATAGGTGACTACGCTTAAATAGGTCCAGGCTACAAGGAAAAATAATTAAAATGGCAGTCCTTTAGAGTGCTTAAAAATCAAAGAGAAATAAAAAAGACAAAGCACCAAACAAAACATAACAATGTCTTCACATTTTTAAGTATATGATAATATTGGGATTTTGTGTGTGCCAACTTATCCAGTATATCCAAAATCGGTTTTAAAAAATACATCTACAAAATCTTCAGGACAAACCTGTTTACTGGCAGAGATTTGAACAACCACTTTATACAAATGATCTGAGAACCACCAGCGCTGAACATGAATGTGATAACTCTTGGCTCATCTTAGCCTATTCAAGTATACTGAGAGTACACTGATCCCCCCCCCCCCCCCCCCCCCCAACAGAACATTATCCTTTGTTACCACATTATCCACTTCACACTCTAGTACATCAGTACAGCAGTTGGGCCACACAACTGCTTGGGACAAAACTGTGGAGAAAATATTTTTTGCAAAGAGGTGTAAATAAAATAATTATTCCAAAAGCACTCAGGGATTTCCCATCAGTCTGCCTAATAACGTAATACACCAAATCATCATTGGCTACTGTCCCTTTGAAGCAACAAGCAAAGCGGAGAGGAGCAGTTTTTTTCGAAAGGCGAAAGAAAGCTGTGGATGCATAAACTACATTATTTAAGGACCATATTTATTGCACACATATAAAACATGGGGTTATCAATGCCAAAAGGCAACGGATCTAGTAGCAGCCTCACATCTTCCTGTCTACAATGAACTGGATTGGTACTCGTCTTAAAAAAATAAAGTGATCTAAAATGCTATAATTAATATCTAGACATATGAGTGTGTGTGACATGATGACATATTAAGGGACATAGCAGCCTTTATGGAATAGCATGCAGGAAATGAGAAGACATGCAACCTGGATGAAGAAAGTGAAAAAATCCAATGTTTCATCTGAAATACCACTGAAAAGAGGGCGTGGAGGCAAAGTCAGTGGAAAACAATATACTAATAACAGCCCACAGCACTCTCCTCTCTCATTATGAAGAAGCGCTGAAGAGGTATTTAACTTTCTGCAAAAGCAGACCCCCCCCCCCTATTCATTGACAATCAAAGCACAAAACAAAGAAATCCACACAAAAAAACAACATACATTGCATATTTCACCAGACTAAAGCGGATTGTACAAGGAACAAGGAAGAAACAAACAAAAAAACACCACAATAGAGCTGTATGCACAGACGCAAAATACTAGAATTTCTTGCAAATGAAAAGTCAAACTCTAACAGGTTTTAGCTGAAGATGCTGCGCTCAATTTTTGATACTGTGACCTTTTTAAACGCGGGCACAGGTAGGTCCACAAATTAGGATATATGATTTCTTCAGCTTTTCTTCATTAAAATCACTATTCGTCTGGTTTTACTTTCTGTCCTTGAATATTTGCAGTCATGTGGGGGGGGGGGGGCATTGACATTGCCACAGGCCACATTGTGTCACACCGACAATATCTGACACCTTATGGGTAAAGAAATGTGTGGGCTAGCAGACCCATCATCCAGCGGATGACTGCACCATGCAGAGTGCTGCCCTTAAGAGTTAGAACAGAACCCATCTTGGTAGTTCCATACATGTATGTTATACTGAAAGTCTGGTACTAGACACAGATTAAGAAATGGAAACTGTATGGTCAGAGAGCCCTTGACTGAGCCCTCTACATAATCTAGAGCTAAAAAAGACGTACATAAAATGTCCTATAGTGAATGCCACAATGTGACACACACACACACACACACACACACACACACACACACACGAGAAGGCAACAACCTATAGCAGCCAAGATTTAGAGTAAGAAAGGACCGAAGTAAAAGAAAAAAAAAGAGAAATTGCAGTGGTCATCTAGGATTAGGGTTTTAGATTGTGGCATCAGGCAAACACATCTAGAAAAAGTTTCCATGGAGCGAAACCAGGGGGTGGTGGTTAAGGGGTGAAAGTGCTAAGGTTTTCCTCTTAGATGTGCTTGGGTTGTCTACACACACACATTTACAGGTTCTATTAGGTTCTACGAGAGAATGTGCACATTGGGTCTCCGTGCTGGGACCGGGGGTTGGGGAGTTCTGGTGGCGATTCCCCTCATTCGCAGTCATCATTGACTGATGTGTACTTTAGCATGGATTCACAAAAGTGTGTGCTTTGTGGAGACAGATCTTTCTGTACCAACACACAATAGTCAAACTAAATGGACCACAGCAGCACAACCAACAATTGTCTCTGTTGGTTGATGGTAAGCTACTGCCAGTTTCAGAAGAAAATATCTCCATTCTGCGGTGAACTGAGACAATGAACAGCCATGTTTGTCTGACTCCATGACCCAGCTCTTAGTAACAGCACTGGCACTGTAAAGTTTATCATACCATTGGTAATGTCCAAGCAGTTTAACACACATCTGTGAGATGACTACAAATGGGTACTTCAATCATGATTGGGCCTTCCATCCTTTTATATTACAAATACCTAGTCCTCCAGGCCTTCACGAGAGAAGTAGTCCTCCAGCTCACTGAGCCTCTCGATCAGCATGACGTCAAGGTCAGTGTCGTCCCCTCGTCCTCTTCGGGCCCTCCCCTTAATGCGGATAAGCCCCACGTTGGGCCTAGCCTTGCGCTTCCGTGGTAATGTGAAATCCGGAAAGTCCAGTACGCGCTTGCGTTTCTGATGGCCAATGCACACCAGGGCGCCATTCTTCTCTTTAGGCTCCTCAAAGATCGTCTCGAGACTCCTGAGAGACAGAGCAGAATACAAATCACTCCAAGTCTCCTTATTACTGTAGATAATCTACATACCCTGTTGTCTGTATAGATTATCTATTTTAGCAGATTTACATGCTTTTATCCAAAGCAGCCTACAGTTCAGGTAAGGTTTATACTTATCTCGATGTGTTTAGACCCACGACCTTGACAATGTGAGTACCCTAGTTTACCATTTGATATCCAGGGACACTGCAACTATATGCAAATACAGTGGCTTGCCCCCGAAACACTAGAATTAGCATACATATATTTTCCCAATCAGTATTTGATATCGGAGACATATTGCATTAGTATATTTCTAAAAGCAATATGTTTAAACTGATATATAGTACTTGCATAGGATTTCTCCGGTCCTGTGCTTTTGAATTGCAGATTAGGGCAGATGATTATTCAAAAGTGATACACAGGTGCCACTTATTTGACCATCACAATGAGGCACTACCTGTGAGTGGTTAAAGTACAGATCTCCTTCTGGATATATTAAATCACTGTTATCGAGGGTCATCAGGCAGACTGTTAAATAGCATAGGAAATGAAGACTAAATAAACAATGTGATTCAAATGCTTAAAGGGAAACTGGGATTTTTTTCAAAAATTAAAAAAAAATTTACATCCATACTGAGAACTATTAACGATTGAAATCGGTCCAGCTTTGATAAGAATGCTAAAACTGGCAATTGCATAATGGCTATACAATGGAATCCCATGAGGCAAGCCAGCATGTCAAAGTAAACTGCTTGTTTTCACTACTGACAAGCTTGCAAATGTTATTATAAGGGTCTGACAACATGGAAAGGATCCCTACAGAGATACTCTTCTGGTCTCTGATGTAGCACCCCATTCAGTGCCTGTAGTTGACTGGTCTAACGTGTAGTGATGGAGTGTGGACTCAAAGGAGAGCGCTTCTCTTCAATAATCGACTACAGGCACTGAGCGGGGTGTTATGTCAGAGACCGGAAGATCGAGACACCCAGATGCTTTGTAGAGAAGCCTGTCCACCAAACCAAGCATCTGAGGCAAAATTCAGAGGCTGGAATTGGGGCACAGGTGTAGGATTCCACAATCTTAATAGCTATTCATAAAACTAGACTAAACTAGTCTATTGGAGGGTGGAGAAAAGGCATTGTTGTATAAAATTATTATCACATTAAAGCATGTCTGGAGGTTGCAAAAGGGTTTTTATGGCCATATGAGAACAAAACAGAGCTTTCTGGCCAATCATCAAAGTACTATATGTGGTGTAAAGCTAACACTGACAATGCCTCAAGAAAAAAAAAACATCCCAGTTGTTAAATATGGCAGTGCATAACATCATGATGTGGGGGATATTTCTCATCTGTAGAAACTGGGAAACTTTTTAGAATTGAAGGGATCCGTTGCAGTCTGTTTTAAAACTAAGGTTTGGGAGAGGGATTGACCTCCAAATCGATCAATTACTCAAGACACAAGGCTAAGGCAACACTGGAGTGGCTCAAAAACAGTCAAGTGAGTATTTCAGAACGGTTCTGTCAAAGCCCGGATCAAATTTCTACTGATAGCCTGTGGCACTACAGCCCATCATTTGGATGTTCTACCAAGAACAATGGGGGGGGGGGGGGGACGACGACACTGCAGAACAATGTGCAAAACTGGTCTCACTTCAAAAGGGGTTATTTACCATGTGTTGATTACTTATGCACACAGAATATTTTAGCTTTTAATGAATTACTTTTTTTATTATCATAGACAAATACATGTATTTAGCCTTAAGAAATATATGATGGTATAAGTGTCCCCAATGAAAAAATTGATTGGATCATGTGTAAGTATCTTTTGTAATGCATAAAATGGTGATGACTTCCAGTGGGGTTGAATACGTTTGTAAGCCACTGTATATAACACATACCCTACATAAGGAATCAACAACAACAAAATAAATAATAAAAAAAAAGCATGTTTCAATTCATATTTTGAGTTTGATCAAGACCCATGTTTTACCCCTGAGTAGAGATCCCAGACTGACCTGTTGGGAGTTGGTGATTTATAGTTCTTGTTTGTGTAGATCTCTTCCAGGCTGAATTCCTTCTTCTTCAATCTGATGGACAAAATGCATGATAACGACGACATGACAGTAGTTCAGACACAATCTTTTAGTAATTTAGACTAGGAATCAACAGGAACACTGGGGATCGTAAAGTCCTGGAATACCATGGAATTGTCCATAAATAATAATAAGAAAAGCCTCAACTGGAAACACACTGCTTTAGTTTCTCCATGGTCTGTTTGTATGTGTTCCCCAACTCTTTCGATCACCATGAATCCACGCATTAAATCTGGATACATGACATCCTCGAACAGTTTCAGCTTCTGTTTCATGGTGCCAAAGCACTGAGGGAGGGTAGGGAGGGTGTGAGGAAAGGGCTCACCTCTTTGGTTTGGGAAGCCCCATAGGGGTGAGGTTGTTGTCCGGTTTGGGAACAGTCTTGCGGATGCGGATCTGGGAGACCCTCTTAGACCGCTGACCTGGCTGAGCCTGAACATTCCCGTCATACAACCCCGCCTCCAAGCAAAAACAACGCATCAAAATTATGGTTATGCCACTCACTTGTGTCACCTTGTTGAACATGTCCCTTTTTTAATAGACACATGGTGCACACGTGGTGCTGACTGTACTGAAACATGTGAAAACTAAAACATCTGAATGTTCCCCTACCATATACATTTACAACTGTTCATTTCTTTCTGATGAAAGACTAATACAAAAGGTGTAGAAAGTTCAATGCCTGTACAGTACTATGAAGGAACAGAAGTGTCCATGCAGCCAAGAAACTGAGCCCATGATACTGGCATTGCTAACAGCCCACATAAACACCACACATTACTACTGACATCCCCATCTTGTGGATGCTAACCGTATTCTTTCCCAGACTTGGCATAGCTACCATTCATAATTCACCAGCTCCATAAGCATCCAATTCAACTGTATTTCTAAAGCACTGATAACAGTTAAAATAGTCTCTAAGCACAGAGCCTAGAGAGCCCAGAGCCTGAACCCCGTAGAGCAAGCAATATGGTGACTGGGGCAAGGACAAAATCCCTTTTAAAACAGGAAGAAAGCATGCATGTGACTGCAAGTCACCCACCTCTCTGGATGCCCCGCGGTTGTGCAGGCCTGGGTACTTGACATTGGCACTGACTTTGGCAAAGTTGGGGACAGGCTCGGCGGGCGAGCCGTCCAGACGGTGGGCCTTGGGGCTGGGAGAGTGGCGCGGTGGGATATCCAGGCTCCGCTCAGGAGTGAGCCTGGTTTTGTTACGCCGCGGGGACGCAGACGAACCAGACCTTCTATCCAGGAGATAAAAGCAGAGAGGAACAATGAGGATGTGACCCAACACCACGCGTTCATTCACATCATATTCATCCAAACACATTGTAAAGAATGTTGCCAAATGCATTGACAAGAATAATAATGGAGTTAGAAATACACTTGTTTGCCAGTATAAGGTTTTCAGAGACAATTTGTCGTCACTGACATCGATTGCGGCCAATCACTCTCACTGAGATTGACAGCAGGCTAAACTGCATTTCTTCAAGCACTTCTCTGCCTTGACAGCAGAGCACATTCAGGATTAGTTTGGGAGTGTGAAGACTTGTGTGCTGATGGAAATCCCTGGTTGACTGGTCAATCTATTACCACTGATTTTGCTCGCATCACTGTTTGGACTGATTTAGTCCATACAGGACAAGCTTCTTGAACCTATTAATAGTGTTTCAATTCAATTTTCTTATTCTTTCTCTTAACTGACCAATTTTGATATGTACTAAAAATACTGAATAGATTCAGACTACAGTACATATTGCTATCAAGATATGTGCATATACTACACCATATCAATAGTGGAAATGTGAGTATTTTATCTCCATTCTAGTGCTAAGGCAGGGAGGGACCCAGAGATTTGCATCAGATTACTGTGCGGCTGGGAGGTTTGCCCACCGTGCTGTGGCTCTCGTCCTGCGGGGAGAAGTAGCCTCTTGACAGGGTCGATGTGCATAGCTAGCAATGCAAAAAGAGGATCAGCAGGACAGAAAATGACTTCCTGTGACACAACAGTAATGAATGAGTAGCCATCGTAGCCATCATTATTATAATATAATTACTGTTAAGCATCAGCCTCTGAATAGATGTTTATACTTATATAAAAGAAGAAATACTAGAATTAACTTATTTTACTTTAACTTATTTAAAAGAATTCTGATTCTGATTCTGATAACTAGCATAAACAAATCCAAAAAATAACTTCATATACTTGGGTACTGAAATATATACTTCATAATAAAAATGGCTTTTGCCCAAAAATATGCATTTGCCTTTTTGGAGGGAGGTAGGGATACAGAATCTCACCTGTGGTCATTGCCAAGACCAGGCGGGGCAGTGTAGTCAGCGAGTGGTCTAATGGGAGGGTACTTGTCCCGGTGGAGGGCAATGCGGCTGACGATGGTGGTAACAGCGGCTGGTGAGAGCTGCATGAAGGCGGAGAGGCGCCTGTGCTTGAGCCAGAGGCGGAAGCGTCCCGGCGACGAGATGGCCAGCACCGTCTGGATGCCCGCCTTGGAGAAACCCCCCTGGTTCAGCAGGGATGCAGGCGACTGGGCGGCCACACGGAAGAGCTGCGACAGGCTCGGCTGGTGGCACGCATTTCCGCCCCCGAGGAGTTGGTTGAAGGAGGTGGTGCTCCGGCAGAGCGTGCCGACTGCGCTGGGCTTCAGGCTCGTGCCCGTGAGGGTGGTTGCCAGCGGCGGCGAGAGGGTCTCGCAGAGGCTCATGAGGGGCTGCAGCTGACTGAGCGGATCTGAGGTGTGATCGGAGAGCCCGATCCTCTTGAGCAGGGAACGCCGGCGCGAAGGCGGCTCCTTGTCCCAGTGGTTCTTCAGCTTGGAGCCCAGGGAGCGTTGCGTGCCGCCCAACCTGCAGGACCTGCCCTGACCGCCGACTGAGACGAGAGTCTCGTCGGAGGGCCAGTCGCCGGCCACCAGTCGGCTGGCAGTGTCTGATAACTGGTGCAAAACGGACTGGCCTTCCCCGGGCCTGGACTTAATGCCAAGAAACAGGGGCTTCGAGGAGCCGTTTTTGGGTGTGGACAGTTTAGAGTGGGCGTGCACAACACTGGTAGAGTGAAATGGCAACAGGGTCTGTTTCGTACCTCTGCTCCCGAGCTTAGTATCCACACACATAGAGACTGAGTGAGTATTTAAAGTGCGCTGGGGGCACGGGGCAAGACCAGGCCCTGCCACCCCTCTATTAGGGGATTTTAGTTCAATACAAGATACTGTTGGTGATTTAGGGTTGTCAGTATTTAGTGCTGAGGACAGCGAGTCAGCAGCAGCATCATCATCATCAACCACCTGCTTGTGCTGTGGGAGGGTGCCTGAGCTCTGCGTTCTGCCTGTGGAGCTGTCGAGACGAGGGTGACCATCCAATCTCCCACTGACGCCACCCTCGGGCTTCAAGGCTCCTTTCTGCCGAATGGATGAGTTGTGTGGGGGAGATGAAGTGGCAGTGGTGTCAAGCAAACTGGCACATGGCGCCTTCTCAGTCTTTCTCTGTCTCTTTTTACGTTCTGGTTTCTGAACCTCCGTTGTGTCACAGTGGGACTTGGGGCTAAGCACTGACGCAGGCTTGGCTGATCCAGAGCCAAGGGATGGTTGGGCTTTCGTTGGCCCAAACGATAGCGCATGTCTGGGTCCGCTTTCCCCAATGACTGTGATGGAATGCACTGATGTAGGGGGTTCTCCTATCGGGCTCAGTTTAATAGGTTGCGAGACCGCACAGAGAAGACCCTCCCTCCTGTCCAACCTCCTCTCGTCTCCCATCTTTTCCACGGGAATTTGGACACTGATGGAAGGCACCTGAAGTGGTGTGATGGCATGTAAACTAAGAGAATCCGCACTGGACTGCTTGACGCTCTTCTCGGGTGCTTTGCTCTGAGTGCCGTCCGATGCTTGCCGCGTTAGCAACAAGGAGGACGGAGGTCCCCAGCTAGTGCTGCTGTCAGTGCTGGCCAGAACAGTGTCCACCAACAGGCTCAGGGCATTCTGCCCGTTCTCTACCTCTAGCTCTGTGTCAGCATCTTCAAAGTCAGATACTGGAGAATAGTTACCCTGTAAGCACCGCTCTGGTTGGCCCCCTAGAGCACATGAGCCTCCCAGAGAGGATACTCCGAGAGAAGGTGCCGTCGACCCCGTCCCTAGGCTACAGAAGCAGTCTTTACTTAAGCTGAGCACACTTGGTGGTTGTCTCCTTTGGACAGGACTGAGGCTGGTGGGAGACAAGATGGCCGCTTTCCATGAACACACCGGCTCTGGAGTCTTTTCAGTCTTTTCCGGTGAAGGCACCTGACAAACAGGATGTGGCCTCTGAGGAAAGCACCTGGTGATTGTTGGGTCCTCTTCCTTCACCACGGGCTGATATCTTCCTGCAATACACATAAAAAAAAAAAGTGATCTCCATTACTTTCCAGTCATCACAATCAGTTGAAATGAATGTTGGTGCTACTTGAATGCATCTACCAATCTGGAACAGCTCCCATTACTACGTAGTATTCTTTCAATGGGAAGCCATCCAGGCAATTCGTTTCAAAATTAAAATACATTTTGACTTTTCTCTAAATCAGTCAAGAAAAAAAAAGCTCTTGTCTTACTTGTAAGTGACAAACATTTAACTCTAACTAAATCAGATACAGCTATAAGGCTATATAAACTCCTCAAAAAAAGTTCAGAAACGTTATTTCGGTCGATTATTCCTCCCCTTTAATAATACGAATTGGTATTGTATTTTATATCGTTGGAAAGCCTCATTAGTCACCTTTACAACGAGGTACAGCTTGTAAGGATCGTGCATTCGTGGAATGAGCAACACAGCTAACCGTGTGGGTAGCGGCCCACAAAAATGTGCCAAAATCCCCTGCAATATTCTCCTGTTGGTATTCACTCTCGTGCCAGAGTGACCAATGCAACCATGTTGGCTGACTTGCGACAAATCCTGGTTGAGGAATGGGATGCCATCCCACAGCAGCGTGTGACCAGGCTGGTGACCAGCATGAGGAGGAGGTGCCAAGCTGTTGTGGCTGCGTATGGATCTTCCACACGCTACTGAGGTCCCTGACAGTGTAAAATGAATAAAGTGTAAAAATGGCCAATATGTGTTGTTTTTTCCTTATTACTGTGGGAGAGTGCAATCATCCAATCCACCAAGCAACTCAAAACGAGAGTAAGGGGGGGCACGGTGGCGCAAGCCGATAAGTCCCCCCACTTACGGGCTTCATTGCCCGCGGGGACACAGGTTGAAGTCTGGCCTGATGTCATTTCCCAATCCTCTCCCCACCTCATCTCCGTCCTGTTCCTGTCATAACTTCACTGTCCTCTCAAAATAAAGGCATAAAAAGCCCAAAAATAAATCTTAAAAAAAAAAGTGAATACCAACAGGAGAATATTGCAGGGGATTTTGGCACATTTTATTGGGCCGCTACCCACACGGTTAGCTGTGTTGCTCGTTCCACGAATGTACAATCCTTACAAGTTGTACCTCATTGTAAAGGTGACTAATCAGGCTTTCCAAACGATATAAAATACAATACCAATTGGTATTATTAAAGGGGAGGAATAATCGACCGAAATAACGTTTCCAAACTTTTTTTGAGGAGTTTATATTTTGTCTGGCTAAACTACCTCCCTTGAAGAAAAGCACCTCACCATGTCTGGGTGATGGGGACAGGTTCATCGCAGGAGGACTGAGTGGGGAGGTGGAGCCTAGGCCTCTCCCTAGCTGTCCCATCCTACTGTGAAGCAGTTTCAGGCTGCTTCCGTGTGAGCTGCTCTGCTCACACAGCTGGTCCATCCGGTGCTCCAGGACCTCTAGACGTTGGCTCAGGGAGCCCAGTGCGCCTGACAGCAGGCTCTTCATCTCGGTCTGATGGGCCGTCAGGAACCGCTCTAGGGCACCTAGATGCTCCCCGGCGGAGGCTATGTGGGGTGCTGGGGGGCACGCGAGAGAGGGGTTCCAAACAGGCGGACCTCGCGGCGTTCCCTCTGCGTCACACATAATGAAGACAGAGGATGGATTTTTAAAAATGTATTGAATGCTGTTATTTGAAAACGTGGTGCCATTTGTCATTTCACCATGCTAGACTGAAAAGGTCTCGCAGGTAATTCACGTGACAATTTAAAACTCCACCATGTATTTAATATAGGCAACGCATAACTTAGATCGAATGGGATAGAAAAGAGCCCTTCTATTACCTTCTTCAGTAAAACTGGCCTGCGGCCTACTTTTGCTGACCTGTCTGTACGTGACAAAAACCTGTAAGAAACAACATTAAACATGACAACACTGTGATAATGAAAAAGCTATCCTGCACAGATCATATTTTCTTCACTCTCCACTCTTTACCTTGGACTCTCTTTCGGTTTGTCTCCCCAGAGGTGTGCTGCCATCTCCACTGCTAGCGCTCACACAGGCGCCCTTTCCACCGTGGCTCACCTCCGGGGCACAGTGCTTCTTCTGAGAGAACATGGCTTGGCCCTGCCCTCCCTCTACCTGCAGGCAGGGCTTAGACTCCAGGTTCCAGTGCAACTCGGCTGCTTTGGCTTTCCCCTCCATGCCGGTTTCCCTGCGGGCAGCGGCCAACCGGTTCTGGTAGAGGGGAGGGCCCGCGGGACACGGGCCTGAGGTGGACACAGGGCCCTGCTGAGGGGTCCTGGGGTCAGTGGACAGCATCATATCCACCGACTGCTGCGAGGATGAGAGATAGGACTCAATACAAAACTCAATCAAAACGGACCTGAAGGAAAAAACAAGGAACTGGCAGAGGAGCTGCGATAGGCCAGCTTACCTTATAAAATGATGTCCCTTTCTACATATCCTTGACCTCTGCAATTGTTTGTTACATTAGGGAAGGCTTAGATGCAACAGACCGTCATATAATCCACAATTCAAAGCTGCCGACGTGCGATCAACTTGAACCAACCACACATAACCCTATCTAGACAAATACCCATAAGCAGATCCATTAAACTCGATCACTATTCTGACACTATATGTCTACGACACCATCACTGTTAAGAAACATCGGATTAAATCATTAAAATACAGTTTTCCACGTGCGTATGCCTGCCAACTATTTTGTATTACATGGCAAGGACTGCGCTTTAACGCAAATAGGAAAAACTGTAAATACCGCAGCCTGTTTAGAGAACCATCAACGCCACCTTACTAGCCTAATACGGTGGAATAACATTGCTTGCCTAAATATTGTGTCGTGTGTTGGTCTGAGTCGGGGCGTAGAAGGCCACTACACATAGCTTGTCGGGAACTTAGCGTTCTTTCGCCAGTAATTCAAATGAAAATATGATAGCTTACCTTGAACACGCAGTCCCGTCCACCGCTGTTACCACAACAGCGAGCTGGATACGGGAATTGCGGTATATGTTCAAAGTATAATTTCCTGCAACTCCATCCCGATGTCCCGTTTGAAGAGAGAAATTCTACCTACAAGCTTACTGCAGTTGCTTCCGGCGCACCGACACCATCCATGACCCAGATTGAAAAGGAGTTGGAACATGAAAACAGTTAAACTTATTAAATCTGATTTATAAACCAAGGCAATAGAAGTCACATTTGGCAAAACAGTGTTTTAAAAAAAACGACTTGGGCAGCCAAGTTGATAATGCTTCACAGCAAACAAACTAGCTAGCTTAGTAACGAGAAGTATTGTGCCCTGCATCTGCTTCCGTTCGGTATAGCAGGGGAGTGACTGATCTTGCCATTGGCCGCACAGACGGTACACTACTGTTCCATTGGTGAATGGCACAGTTACGTGCTGCATTATGGGATATCTAACGATACATTGAAGCATGAATGCAACCTACAATGTAGCCCAGAGTGGATTGGGCTTACGTGTGCAATGTTGATTGAAGCTTGGACACAAAAGTAGCCATATGTCCCTTTTCGCACACTCACCTTCAACATGCATACGCTGTGTTAACAGAGTGCCTGTCCTTTGTGAATCATGCCATCCAAATACCCCACATTCTAAGCCGTATTTATGTTACGGATTTTCTTTCATGATAAGCCAGAGGTGTATGGGTATTCTGAGATAGTCTATACAGCATATGGTTCAAAGAGCAATACTATTGAATGTGATAGCCTATTTGTATTGTGAATTGATCTAAGATGGGGGTTTTGGTCCTGTCCCCTGCTTTGTCTAAATCTTCTATTGTTAACTCTGCTGCCCTCTCTTGGCAGTCTGTTGTAAAGCTAAGCGCTCATACGCTTGTGCCCACCTAATTTCGCTAGTCTTGATATGACAATCAAAGCATAATGAAGAAGGATGTGCTCCTTCCGAGTCCAGTGAGAGACGCAAACAGAGTTCTGATCTGTCGGCATAAACATCAGGAAAATGATAAGAACCTTGAAACTGGCAATGACAGATCAGTGTTGAAGTTGCTTTGTTCTTTCGTTTGCACATGTGGGTGTACATTATCTTACTCTTACTTTTAACATTTCGTTAAGCTATTTGAGTTTCACTTCACGGCATTCTGTGAAGCATTGATTGCTTATGAAAACGTTTGTCACCTGTAGGAGATTTGTGTTGCGTCATTAATAGGCTACTTTTCGGCTTGGCCGACTTCACTTGACTTTCTAGTCGTCTGCTCTTGTCCACGACTCGATCATGTAGCCTGTGGAACTCTGCGCGGTAAGCAGAATAGGGTATAGGCTATTCCGTCTTTGGAGTTTCAAAAAGCTCTACTTCGACACAAGTATACTGTTTGTATTAAACATGACACAAAAACGTATTTGGATTTGCAGTATGAGAGGAAACTGTAAAAAGAAAAACTAGGCACAAGGTTTCACGTTGCTTTCTCCCATGTCACCAGGAAATTGAGAGGAGGTTGTGGCTCAAACTGGTCATTCTTGAGGCCATGTGCTAGTACTGGCTAGTACCACTAGGGGAGCTCTAAAATCTGTTAGTGACCGGTCAATGCCTCTGGCATGGCCTCTGTGACCAGTCAATGCTAGAGTGCCACTAAGGGAGTCTGTTCTGTGACTGGTCAGTGTCGCCATCAACCTATGGCTAACACTGATCATTTCAGGAGGAGCTCTTGAAACTAATAATTTACCAGATGGGCGCATCAGCACTTGCCATGGAAAAACAGAGTAGCTCTGTCCCTGTTGTTCAAGCAAGCATTATCAGGGAGTAATTTAAAATGTTCTATGTTTTTAGAGTCAAAGAAAAGCCTGACTCCTGTACAATCGTTACAATATTTTACTTCCATCTGTGCTTTTAAATATATGTTGCATTATTGCTTTGGCTTTCTAAAGTCTTTTCACAGCATTTAGTGTTATGAAAATGTAATTATATCTGTGTGATGTTTGTGATAGGTGATATTCTCTAGGGATGGGAGTAACAAAAAAGTCTGGCCAAGATGGCGGAGGCTACAAGCCATATATAGCATGAAAACATTCAGATAAGATGACTAGGAGACAATTAGTACATCAACACTGATCGCTGTTTTTCTACATTACATTAAAATAGTCGAGTTAACACATAAAATAGACTTCAACCAATGATTACATTAATTTAAATGTATAAAAGATGGTTAACTTTCTGAAATGAAGTAGGGTCAATATTTTATTTCCACATTGTTTTCCTTTTTCAACACTGCAATGTATATAGTACTCTATCTGTGTTTTTAATTATATGTTGCATTAACATTACATTGGCTTTCTAAAGTCTTGTCACAGCATTTAGTGTTCTGAAGATGTTTCACAGAACAGTCTTTGGAGCTCTCCCTAGTGGTACTGGCCAGTATTAGCATACGGCCTCAAGACTGTCCAGTTTGAGCTACAACTGTTTCTGAGGAAATTCTCAGAAATCTGTCCCATCTTGGGTGTAGACACGCGTATGTTAGTAGTTAGAATGTTAGTAAAGTTGATGAACGTGGGGAAAAGCTAACAGATCGGGATGAACGCTGTGAGCAGCTTCTCATCACTCTGAGAATTCAGCTCTTTTCCTCTTTTTCTTCTTCACTTGATTGTTATGCTTTCTTTTCCCAAGAAACCTTCTTTAATTCTCACTACAGGAGGCATATCCTTATCTCATTTCCCCCCAATCAGTTTCATAGAGCCAACCATTCAAAAAGCAGCCGAAGATCAAGGAGAAGCAGAAAAGGGGGAATCTGAAGAGCAAAGCAGGACTTATAGGCATATAGCCACTTTGTGTATGTGTATGTCCTCCGTATAGACACTAGACCCATTATATCTCTAGAATAGTCTATGATATACAGTGTATGGTTCAAAGGCTTTAGCAATACTATTGGATGTGATAGCTTTTTTATTGTGAATTGAACTAAGATGAGGGGTTTGGTCCTGCCCCCTGTTTTAGATATTCTAATGTTAACTATGCTGCCCTCCCTTGG
Organism: Clupea harengus; assembly: GCF_900700415.2. Taxonomy (NCBI): domain Eukaryota; kingdom Metazoa; phylum Chordata; class Actinopteri; order Clupeiformes; family Clupeidae; genus Clupea; species Clupea harengus. Next base: position 20,467 of record NW_024879668.1, on the reverse strand, counting down.
CAGTCTGTTGCAACGCTAAACGCTGATATGCTGATGTGCCCTCCTAATTTCACTAGTCCTGATACGACCATGGAAACACATTGTGGAAGAATGTGCTTCCTCCAAGTCCAGTGAAAGACTCGACGCAAAAAGAGTTCTGATGAACGTTGTTCATATTCAACACCTCTCTTTTCTTTCTTTTTGAACTACTCTCAATCATTTAACAGACTTTTATCTTGGATCCAACGGCAGAAACATCAGGAAAATGGTAAGAACCTTGGAACTGGCAATGACCGTTCAGTGTTGAGGTTGCTTTCGTTTTCATGTGGGTGTACATTATCTTACTTTTACTTTTAACATTTCGTTAAGCTATTTGAATTTTGGCATTCTTTGTGAGGCATTGATTGCTTATGAAAACGTCTGTCACCTGTACGGAGATTTTTGTTACCTCATCGGAAGGCTACTTTTCGGCTTGCCCCACTTCGCTTGACTTTCTACTCGTCTGCTCTTATCCCCTCGATCATTAGTCTATGTGTAGCCTGTGAAACTCTGCGCGGTAAGCAGAATGTGCAATATTCCGTCTTTGGAGTTTCAAAAAGCTCTACCTTGACAGAACTATATTGTTTTTTATTAAACATAATACGGAATAATACGAAATAATACGGAATCTTGACACAAAAACTTTTGACTTGCAGAATGAGTGGGAACTGCAATAAGAAAAACTATGCTCAAGGTTTCACGATGCTTACTCCAAGAGATTCTCAGAAATCAGTTCCATGTAGTGTAGGCACGCCCCCCACCCATTGCATCGCAGAAGAATACAAATCATATTTTAATTGTTTTATGTATTCATTGAAGCATTGAAATATAAAGTAGAATAACACATGGTCCAGGTAAATGATAACTGCCATTGGTCATTGAGTTATTTTTACTTGCCATAATAATTGCCTATCAAAAGCTCTCATTGACCTTTGACAATCTCAACACTTTTTACTCTTACAGCAACGTTCCTCTCCACATGTGAAAATTCCTGCAGAACTGTGTCAGTATGTGTGTTAAATGGATGAGTGTTAATACTTCACTGCTCCCTAGACTGATAAACTACAGCAACTCAAAGAGGATGTGGAGGAGGTGAGAGTCGTGATGAGGGAGAATGTTGTAAAAGTTGACGAACGTGGGGAAAAGCTAACAGATCTGGATGAACGCTGTGACCAGCTTCTCGTCACTGTGAGAATTCAATTCTGTTTCTCTTTTTCTTTTTCTTTTTCTTAACTTGATTGTTATGCTTTCTTTTTTCGAGTAACTTTTAATTCTCACTACCATGTCAATGTCAATATCTGTCAATATCTAATGTTTCCCCAATCTGTTTCATAGAGCAAATCCTTCCGAAAGCAGACCAAGAAGATCGAGGAGAAGAAGAAAAGGGAGAATCTGAAGAGCAAGATAGGACTTGTAGCCATGGTGGTGGTACTGTTCCTGATAATCATCATAGTTGTTATCGTCATGCTCAGTACCTCAGGTACCTTCACTAAAAGCACTGAAAACACCAAACTACTGCTATCAGTAACCACAATGCAACCAAAACTAGGTGAGATGAGGTGAGGTGAGATGGTAAAGCCACTGTTTTGACAAGCCATTGGAATGCCAGAGAGCAGGTATATCACCTTGGGCTTTATCAGGAGTCTCATGATGCCTACTGTTATATGGAAACATGCCTTAGCAACTCTATGTTTAGGGACACTGTTATTATCTACCCTTGACGCTGTTTTGCTCAGGAGGTCAATGTGAGGGCAGGGATAACATCTAGAATCAGTGGGTATTTACCCAACAACAGTGATGACTGACTTTATAAGGCACAGTTAAAAGCCACCGCAGTGTTTCAGCTGCAACCTGCATAGAATATGGTACAAAGAGGCACCGTTTAAATAATTCAATATAAGTAGTGCTGTCAACCTATAACAAATATCGAATTAATGGCAGAATTGACTGTGATTCGCTTTTTTTTTCTTCAATAAAACCATCAAGGCCATCAACATTGACCGTCAGCTTGAAAGGCATAAATGGCACATAAAGTGTTAAAGGACTTTGATTTTGAAACTGGGATTGAGCTGAAGACGCAGAGAAGAGAGACTTTTGGACTTTAGAGAGAGTGCTTTTCCACCGCAGTAGCAGCAGGGGCACTTACAGGAACGGCCTTCTAAGGGCTAAAGGGCCCTTTCAGCCTTGTTTCCATTGCAGTGCAGGTACTATCTATTACGTAACATAATATTTAGCTCTTCCATCATGATGTCCCACACCTGAAAGATGTATATACAAAGAATAAACACAATCTATGTATGTTATTTAGAGAAATCTTAGTCTAAATGAAGGACATGAGGACATTTCGGTCAAGTAAGTTTAAATGGAATGAATTGAAGTCCTGAAATAAAGAATAGCTGTTCCATACAAATTCCGGATAGCTTGTCAGCTGTAAATAATGATAAATGTATCTATCAGCTGGCAGCTGTAATTACTTGATAAACGAATACATCAACACCACTATGATTAATTAAAGCTTATATTTCAGCTTACGTTTAGCTTGTGTTCATTCAGTGTCTGTCACCCCAACAAGTTAAACTAATGTTTTTGCTGCGTGGACATGTAACCTCTGATAAATCTTGCTGGTTTCCAAAATGGGCTTGTTCTTGTTCAGGGCCTCTTGGAAGTATTTTACCTTCCCCAGAGTAGGTACTTTTCCCCCGAAAGCGGCCCTGAAAGAGGTCCTACAGGGGTGATTCCTGTGGTCGAAACACACACAAAGGTGCCGGCCTATAGACATATAAATGTGTACATTGGTGATGGGTGAGTCCTGATTTACTCTGATTATTCACCCAGATCCTTTTATTAACCCGGGAGTAGTGAGTCTGTACCCGGATCCTTTCAGTTCTACACCTGCTCCCTAACACACAGGCGACGTATACATATTAAAACAATAAATCGCGTTATTCACTACTCTCCTTATAACCTGTATAATCTCATTATAACATACTCCAGGCCATCTACCTAGGCTTTAGTACGTAGCAGACAGAAATTCCATAACTTATCATAGTCATCCTTTGACTCACCATAAGTCATCCTTTACCTCAGGGGACCCATGTGAGCTGACTGATTGGATCAGGGGAACTTCCTATAGAGCCGGAAAGTGGACTCAGTAATCGCTGGTCAGGCTCTGCCATTATCCTGACTGAGTGTGTCTGCGGAACTTCCTACACACTGTGAAACACTCAGATTCACTTATCCTGACTGAGTGGAGATGGGGAACTTCCTCCACAGTGCGAAACACACAGCAGACTATGAGCTGATACTTACATAGTGGGTAAGAGTATGCTAGGGGCAATTATCGGGTGAGAGAGTGTCCATCTCTGTTGTTCATAATAGATGCACACGTGTGATGCACAGATTGACTAAACTTCAGAGCTGATGACTTCCTCCAGTCGAGTGTAAGACAAATACTGCAAATAGGCAAATTTAGTTGGCTAATCCACAAACGTAGATATAGCTAATTTTGTGTTGCTACTAGCTAGCTAAATATAATGCTAGCTGAATATAGATATAAAGACGTAAATGCAAATGAATTTTCATTTCCTGAATCGTAATTACAAATACAAAAACAGTACACTGCCTCCCTCACTGTAGTATATCCCTCAAGTTTAATTAATTAATTTATAGTTGGAGACAGTGGGCTCGTGTTCCACTAGTAGGATTTCTACACAGACTCAACTGACTTGAACGCAAAACGGAGTCGAGTTTGCCATCTTTAGTTTATATGTCCCCCTAAAATGGCCCGCGAGTTCCTGCTGTGGAAAGGCACTTTAGCTCAGCCAGTCGGTAGTGTGCTGCCTGTTGGGTTAGTTCTAAGTTGAAGTGCTCGATAAACTTGCAAGCTTGTGAATTCAACTAAGCTCTGTGTTGGGAGTGCGTTGGATACCCCTAAGATATTTTAACCAATACATATGCACTAACAGAAATAATAACAAAACCCATTTTTTTTATTATTAGTCAAAACATTAATTTTTTTAATGCGTTACATTTTTCAAATTGCAAAAGTTAACGGGTTAATTTTGACAGCACTACATATTAGTAATGTGTGTTATGTCTGCAATCCATGTAATGTGGTGGACATCCCAATTTAACACATCATGTGAATAATCAGACTATATGTTTTTAAAGGAAAACCTTTGGATTTTTTAACCTGGGCCCTACTTTTTCAAGTTTTTTGGGTCCAAATTTTTACTAGGGACACTTAGGCCTAATAATTGATCCAATAGAGTTAGAACACTAAAACCAGCAACTTCAAAACGGCCATAGATGTACAATGACATCCTATGAGGCAAACAACTGCATTAAAGTGAACTCCTTGTTTTTGCCGCTGACAGGCTCTTAAATGTTATTGTGACAACATGGAAAGGATCCATACCGAGATACACCTGCATCTGTTTACCTCAATAACTGTAAAGATTACCATTTGTATGTCAGTGTTTTATCTGTCTCTTCTTCCTCACTGACATAGCAAATCATTCAGTGCCTGTAGTTGATTACTTTTCTTTTAAAAAAAACAGCCCCCACTGCAATAATCTACTACAGCCACTGAATGGGGTGCCTCGTCAGAGACTGGAAGAAAAGTAAATCACTAACTGTCATTTTCTACATTTTATTTACGTATCATTAAGGTAAACAGATGCAGGAGTATATCTGTAGGGATCCTTTCCATGTTGTCAGACCCTTATAATAACATTTATGAGCCTGTCAGTGACAAAAACAAGCAGTTGACGTACGTAGATGTAGATGCATGCTTAGGATTCCATTGTATTGCCATTTTACAGTTGCTGGTTTTAGTGTTCTAACTCAATACTGCACTGGTTTCAATCATTAAGTGTCCCTTGCAAAATTCTTGACCCAAGATGATCTAAAAATAGGGCCCAGGTTAAAAAATCTAGAAGTTTTCCTGTAATACAAAGTGGCATTAGCATTTAATTGAGTGTATTTTGAAAAGGTGAAACATAATTAATGTCTGTAAAATCTGTAAAAGATATGGTACTCTATATTGTTTTTTTTTCTTTTTCTGACTGTCCAACACAGGTTAGAAATATGTACAACAAAGTTGACAATGGTGACGGTTTATTAAGCAATGTATGTGTAGCCCATCTTTCTTTTGTGTATAGCATGTTCCTCATTTAAGGGATACTTAACCCAAAAATGTAAATTTCTCAATCTACTCATGTTGCCATGTGAGTCGTAATAGGGTCTATCTTCTGTTGAATACAAAGTGTCTTATTTGTGAGCTAAGTCATTGTCTGTTCTCGACAGTGTATGGTAATCAGATGGTTAAGATGCCATTTTCAGGTGACTACTCCATTAAACGTTTTGTGTCACTGTTACTTCAGCCTTTCTGAAAGAAATCATTATGTTGTAGTCCATTTGTGAAATTAAATGAAATCAAAGCAGCAATGACATTTTTTTGAAAGATGACTGAAATTTTCAGTTAGTAGGTTATTACTGTACAAACATGAAAAAATATTTTTGGTCGATAACTTCACTGATATGGCTTCATTGTATTTTAGGTAGGTCTGTCGGTAGACGATGGGTGGTAAGCAGACGATCTGTGGTAAGCAGACGATCGGTGGTAAATGGTTAAGACCAGTCACCAATCAGAGACCAGAATTACTTCCGGTTACCACCGATCGTCGGTTGACAAGTCAGGAATTCTATAAAAAAAAAAAGTCAGGCAATCGGCGCGTTACTAAACGGAAAAATAAAGGTCCTGGTATTAGCCAAGCAAACGTATAGTGTTTTCCGTTCCGGTCAGGTCACTGGTCTTAACCAATCAGAGACCAGAATTACGTCCTGTTACCCCCAATCGTCTGCTTACCACCCATCGTCTACCGACAAGGTCTATGGGATTTGACAGATTTTTTCCTGTAGGGGGCGCTATAATAAGCCAATGTTTTCGTTCATATCTCGGGAACTTGAACAAAATCTCAGGGTGTGAACAAAAAATGTTTTCCCCCTGATTCGTTGAAAGCTCCTGAATCTAACAAACCCATTACCGCTAATTTCTGCTGTCCAAATTTCCCAGCCATTTTAAAACAATCGAAAGTGAAAGTAAAACGAACTTCACCAAAGCCTTCCATATGAATCTCACAAAATTTGGTGTTCATCATTTACAAACCCAGCGGACGGATTTTTGATTCATCAAACCGTTTCAAAGTCAAATTTGAGGGCGTGGCACATAATGACTCTATGGCCAATATCTTCTCATTTGAAGGTCCAAATGTAACCAAAATATGACTATTTCTTCTGAATGCATGGATTGTGTTTGAGGTTGCTGGATATTTAACGATTTTGTGATAACAGTACATTGATTGAGATGGAGGCTATAATTTCCATGAAATTTAACATCAGTCTAACAACAAGTCTAATTATTTTGTTATTTCATGTTGTCCCGGATCATTTTGCAACATGTTATTCACTCTGTCCATTTTAAAGAACCTTCAACCCATTCCCGCTAGGCACCAAACCAAACTTTTCCTGCGATTTCAATTTCATGAAAAGGGCAGGAAATCAAACTCGTCTGAGGCCATTCATCCAATCATCATCAAATGCATCAAACATCATCTCCAGACCATCCTGACAGAATGTTGTCAGAAAGTTGAAAGTTGTTGGGAATTTGGTTTCATCAAATTGCTTGTTATGTTATTTGTAAATCAAATCAAATCAAATCAAATCAAATCAAATCAAATATGAAAGCTTATAATGACTCTATGGCCCATATATTTAGATGTAAAGGTTTAGTTTTAAGGAAATTTGACACTCTGAATCACTACCACATGCTCTGGACGTTGCAACTGACACATTTCAAAATCTAAGTTAAAACATTTTAATTTGTTATGCTATTACTTGGCTACATTTGCTCACATCTCCTAACGTTAAATGTTATTAAAATTGTCCATTCATAATGTCATATAGAAGCTCTTTACCCAATTTCAATCACATCAGCCATAAGATGTAGCTCCATACATTTTACTCTGTTCCTCTGATTTAGTTTGGTGTATCTTTAACAGTAAATTTGCCTTGAAATCCAAGCCGATAATTATATTTACTTTAAAGATTCTGCCTAATTTATAATGATACCAAGATGTGTATTTGAAGATAACCAGATCACTTTTCTCTATTTCTGTGTCCAGAGGTTCATGTGTACTATCTGGCATTGGCCTATATTCAGTTATATCTTAAACCCTAGTAAACTTCACACCTCTCTCACTCAAGTCTCTCTGCTTTGAATAGCACACAAAACCAAAACTACAGTGATAAATAGTCATTTATTGTCTCATTTCAGTTGTCTGACTAGAATAGAAATTCCATACAACAAAAATAACCCTAAAACAATGTTAAAATTACAAATGAACACTGTCCTAAATATAAATTTAGTTCTTACTAAAGCCTTCCCTGCATACCCTATAACTGCAGATTTCCGAGGTTGTTACATTGTTTGTGTGCGTCATGTCACACAACATACACTCGCTTGACATTAAAACAACAGTTATTTTTGTGCCCCTTGTAGTAGAAATGCTACAGAGGTACGGTATATTGCATTGACAGTGGAATGGCTCTGTCTCTATATTGCCATGTTCTTATGGTATGGGGCTCTTCAATAAAAAAAAGTGAAACTTAATACATAAAAAAACTCACAGAAACATATGACAGTGCTTATCGACAAGGTTTTTCCTGGAACTGTATGAAAAAAATATTCAAGTTTTCAAATCATACAACTTTTTTTTCTCAGTAAAAAAATAAGTGAATAAAAATGACAACCATTTTCTCTATTGCATTGTGTAGGATCGATTGTGAAAGTTTGCCTGTGATGCTTTCATGACTCAATGGTACCCAGTTTGTTCTTTCAGTCTTCACAAACACTTTTTCTTCTAAGCTACGCCCATATCCTTTACCTACACATGGCATTACATAGAAAAATGCAGATTTAAGGTGGGATCAGGGATGCTGAATCAAAACATTTTTAGTAATATTTAGTGAAATTGTTTCATTTCGACATGCTACCAACAAGTATGCTCCAAAGAAAAACTCCAGTGTCCATGATTGGCTCTGTAAGAAAGTGAAAAATATTTCCAGCGGGTCAGGCCGAGTAGACCAATATGGGCAATGATGTCTCTGTCAGTCATATCCTAACCAAGGCTACAGACATTCAGGGGAAGGGAGTCTGGGGAAGACAGAGGGAAAGTGGTGTAATTGTTTGGTTGCGTAATATACAAAATGGATCCCTTCCAGCAATAATAATAATAATAATAATAATAATAATAGTAAAACAAAATAAAAAATAAAAACCTTCAAGTCAACTTCTTTTTGATTATAGCTCAGTGACGGTTTAGGGCATTCTGCACTAATGTGATAATTACAGTACAAGCAAAGGAATGGGACACATTGAGCACATTAGTTAAGCTAAGGTTTCACCAGACACTAGCAGTCTTCAACAGGGAGCCTCTACACATCAGGTTGGCCATGCAATGCTCCGACTGAGCCTTCACCCACTGCTTGTACTGCCAAGAAGACCAGCCAGCAGGGGTTCCTATCCCATGCCGGTGGGATATACTTGCTTACCAGCTTCAAACTGGCAAATGCTATCAACAGACGTTTTTCACAGCAGCCATTTTGGCATGCCATAGAGGAGTAAACACAATTGAAGCTCAAGGCATTAGTTAGCTTCACACGTTAGCTTGCCCGTGCTAGAGCGCCACACTCCTAAAGATCAATAATTTATGCTTTAAGATTCAGTTCTGTTTGCTCAGCTACATACAACAACATATAAAATGGCTGCTGTGGAAAAGATCTGCTGTGCCATGCCAGAGGCACTGTTGGAGATATCACCCCGTTGCCCTACAGTGCTGGGCTCTCGGGCACAATCTTCCTCTCCTCCTCCTCTTCCTCTCACTTCATCTATACATGTACAGGACTTCTCTTCAGCTTTGTTTTCCTTCATATAGACTCACTAATGCTAGGTAACAGACTATGAGAATATTAATCATTTCCTTCTGGTATTGCATTAAATACTTTCACAGACCAGATATTGCTGTTAAGAGTGACTTCACATCTGTAACAAAACACTCAAATATTGCTGCTGTCTACTCCCCCTTTCCCTTATCTTTGAAACCACATATGAAAAGGGAACATATTTATCACTTGAGCTGAGGTAGTGTTCACCACGTCATCACAGGACGACTGAGTGATGGCACACTGGGGCATGCGTAACATATCCTGTGTGTGTGTGTGGGTGTGTGTGTGTCTGCGTGCATTAGTGGGTGAGGAAATGTGAGGGAGAGTAGCATTCTCCACACATCGAGCTGAGGTACAGGCCAAGCATCCTGATCATCTGTACACGCTTTTTCTGCAATTCCCAGCTTTTTGTCCCCGTGACATTCATCGGAACAGACAACACTCTGGATCCCATCCCCACGCATCCGCTGCAAATACTGCCTTGAGAACTGGGAGCACGCTCGCGAAAAAAAGTGAAATTAAATAACTTTAGGTGGGGGAGGGAGACTCAAGCACAGCCTATTTCTACTACGTCTACTACTACTACTTCTCTGTCCCATTTTTTTTTTTGTTTTCTCATGAAAAGAAACACCCTTAGGTAGCAGTGCTACGCTGTGGGCAGTGCTGAACACTCTGTTGAGGTTTTCGAGTGTTGGTGTGGTAGAACCGACGTGCGGTTGCCTGGTTACAGCATGGCGGTGCTCTCAGGGTTACAGGTGAGGTGAGCAGAGGTGCTACCACCGCCTGGAGACTTCAGTCCGTGGGGGCCGCACCCCATGGCCGCGCTTTTGCCCATGCCCCCCATGCTACCCATGCCCCCCATAATGACGCCTGTGGGCTGGTGGTGGTGGTGGAGGTGGAGACTGCTGCGCTGCGCCAGGACGGCCATCATGGTGTCAGTGGTGACGGTGCCAAACTCGTAGGTGAAGGTGCCGTAGTAGACGAGGATGATGACGGTGAAGACCCACTCGCAGATGGCGGCTGCGTGCTGCAGAACGAAACTCTCGTGGATGAAGAAAACGCCACCTAGAGGAAGGCTGTGTCAAGGAGCATACGTGTGTGTGTGTGTGTGTGTGTGTGTGTGCCCTGAGGTTTTAACACTGGCAAAAGGTACCAGAGAATCAAAACAACTGTTTTCAACTGCTGGTTTATGAAATAAAGGGATCATAAAGCAAACATTATAAAAAGGTATTTTCTGAATTGTCCATGAAACACTGAACGGAAAGGTTAAGTTTCGTGGACAGCACCTTTAAAGCAAAAATCCACCCCAAAAAAACGAAAACAGAGTGTTGAAAGGCCACTCTGCTGAGTGATTTTGGATCACTGATTTGTTGGAACCTAAAGAAAGCCTAGTGAGCTATCATAAAGTTTTGAGTAGGCGTTAACTAATGTAAACATGCCTAGACTTGTGATAGTTTAGGTCCTGTTTCAGCATGACTAGAATATGCAGGGTTGTGGCCAATGTATAGTTCTGTGTCTACACGGCATTACTCATATATCTGTCAAACACATGGTACACATTCTGCATGGCCAACAATCAACGTATTGGTTGAAAATGTGTTTCTCACTGGAAAAGATGTCGCCTCCCCTATTGCCAAGCAACAACTATACTTTGGAACTGACAGAGCCCTGTGGAGCATTTGCTTTTCAACATTCATTTCCTGAGTGCTGGAGACAAACTGGGGACACTAAGTTTTTATCAAAACACATAAGCCTTATCAGACAGCAATTCGGTGTTCAAATGATGGGGAAATGGATTGGTGTAGTTAAATAATTGCAGGTTCTAGGCAGTCTAAAGTCCACAGTAAACTATGGATTCAACTGGAAGTCTATCTCATTATCAGTCATTATACTAATAATGATTCATGTTGTTCCTTCTACAGGCACTTTTATCCAGTACACTTATACAAAAAGTACACATCCCATCACTATGTGTAAGTTACAATTGCAGGGAAATTCTACCTATAAATCCAACTCGCGATTTACTAAGACAATTTCGGCCCTGCCCAGTATAACTAATTAAATGCAGATAGTGCTGCAAGGATACTGAGGACGAGAGATACCAGGGCCCCGGCCGAGAGGACTACCCGCACGTGGGCCATCCAGTAGTCCAGGGTGGTCTCAGCGATTCGGTAGGTGAGCACACACTGCAGGCACACAAACAGCAGCCCTGCGGGGAACGCCACGCCCGCTCCCACGTAGTGCAGAGATTTGGCATGGTCCACCTGAGAGAGGCAGGAGGAACAGAGAGGAGAAACAGAGAAATAGAGAAGATTACATTATTCAACCTACAGAAGAGCGATGCGGTCATGTCACAGTGCGGAACAATTCATGCTTGTGATTCATCTTCAAAGTGGATGTGTAGGAGGAGTGGGTGGGCAAGACGTCTCTAGATAACATGGTACACACCTCCTGATGTAAATAGTATATGGAAGTGTACAATATGGGGTATATCATGACCAGAATATGTAGACCAGAATAAGTGATGTATCAATTTTGTTGTCCAATACATTATCAAATAATAATCTAAAATAAATAATGGCATTTATTTTGTGGTTCTACCATTTATGAACTTTGAAGTACATATTGCTTCAGTGTATATAAGGGGAACAAATGTATTCTTTTGAAAGTGAAAGTTTACTTTGAGCTGACGAGCAAAAATGTGGTTATTTTAAATGACTGACCAATAGACAGTTCTGCTCTATCCTCCCAAGAAAAACAGTTGTATCAGGTAATTTACATTTTTGGCAGATTCACTGGTTCACCCCTAAGACAAATATGTCCCTATATTTGAACCTGGAAACTCACCTGGAAATTTCCCACCATGACCAGACCTAAGGCGTTGACACAGCCTGACACCAGGGCACTGGTGTTTGTCCAACAGTGGTGACTATGCTCAATCACCTGGGCATAGCGGAGCATACACACCATCACCACTGCAGAGACAGACAGCAGTGATAAAGGAGGAAGGAAAAAGGGAAAGACGGAAAGAGAGGAGACAAGGAGGAAGAGAACCGCCGGACAGACAACAGAAAGGAAGAGAACGAGACATAAACATAAAAGGAAGACAGGGATAGAAGGCAGGATTTAGAGAAGAGATGAAGAGAGAGAGAAAGAGAAAATCAAGTGTAAGTGCTGACCACATACATACATTAAAAGGCAAATCCATGCATAATCAATGAATCGCTTGTCAGATGCCCTGTTATCCTTTATCATTAATGCCCACATGGACTGCCAGTAATTAGTGGTTATGGCACAGGAGAAGAGGAGGGGGGTATTACCCATGAATGCTCCCACGTTGCCGATCAGGCTGAAGAGACAGCTCTCTGGGGGGTATACGCCACATTTGCTAAAAGGGGAACAAATTAAGGGTGAGACTGTTGATACAGATGTGGCAAATTACTAGATGGGTGTGAATGCGATCTCTTTTATGGTCCCTTTGTGTCACTGCTGTGGTATGTATGTGCCTATCTTAGGTGGGATTTCAGTATTCATGCACCGCAAACTATTGTCATTGAAAAATAATTTGTGAGGAAACATGATATATGGCGGTGGTTCCCAAACTGTACATGGCAGGCCCCCATTTGATAATGAGGGTGCAACACCAACCCCGACACCAGGGTGCAGAGATCGAAATAAATAAATAAAAACATCCCATCACCTGATGCATAGCTTTTCTTAAACATTGTTTCTACATTTGAACATATAACACTTTCAATTCAATTTCATAAATTAGTTAAATATTTGTTTTGTTACTTGTTTAAAACAGATAGAATCTGGCTGGATCAAATGCGGCTTAATGACATATATCGTTCTATTCTTTGGATCGTTTATGTCCAATGCATTAATAACTAGGCTAGCTATCCCTTCTAACATACAGGCTACCCGGTAAGCCCTGATCATAATAAATAAGTATAAGGTAGGCTATAAACTCATCAGCAAATAGGTTAGTTCCAGGCTACTATGCTGTAGGAACAATGCCATGTTTAATTTGACCTATAGTTTACGGTCAATTTGTTCACATCCCCAGGGGGCCTGCCCCACACTTTGGGAACCACTGGCATATGGTAACACTAATGACCATTACTAATCTTTGTTGTAGGTTTGTCCAAAACCTGCCACTTTTTCCAGGCATCATAGCATGCAATAAGAGAGTTTCAAATGGAGTTAGCATACTACTACTTGTTTATACTGTATGTGATCAGCCTAAGTAAGGAAACACTTAACAAAAGGTTAAATGGGAAAGTCATCTACCTGATCAGAGGTATATCCTGTAGCGTGCAGCATGTCTTGGGGAAACCCCTCCTTGCCGTCTCTTCAGTGCATGTGACATTGTACGTCCTGTGACAGGGGCAGGCAAAGCATCGGGCAAGTCAACAGGAGATAGATTCACCACAACATTCACTATTGTTCCACTCTTCCATTTTGCCAATCAATAATGCCCCATCACAGGGAAGTACAGAGTATAATGCACTCACCAGTTCTCTACAGGACAAACATGGTGGTTCATTACTGCCATGGCATAGCTGTAAAACAATCCATTCACACAATGTTAATCTGCCTGGGGACTTCACAGTGTACAGTAAATACAGTGGGTGTAGTTAACACAGCGTACAGCAAATAGACCTCTCCCTTACTGAACTGATGCAGATTATAAATTCCTGGATTTCATAGAATTTGAAGAACACATACTATGACTCAAAGGTAATGAGAGACTTACACTATCCATATTCCTGTGATGGAGAAGGCAGCGAGGCTGACGGGCAGGACAATCCAGGCGGTCATTGGGCAGTCTGTGTGGGGCCTGTGACCAAAGCATGAGGGAGTGGTGGCCCAGGGGTGAAGTGACGAGAGGGGAGACGTTGGCAGGTGAAGCCATGCAGTGCGAGGGCAGGAGAGGACCAACGGGGCAACACTGTCAATGCTACATTGGCCGATACCTCGCTCAGTCCGAAGTACCCAGCCTGCAATAAAGAGTGTGTTTCATTGATTGTTGAAGAGAAAATGATGCTGTCCCAACCAGTGCAGATGAGAGAAAAATGCACCAGCAAATAAATAAATAAATCATCAACATTATGTATCTGTCTTGGTTAAGTAAATGGAAGGATTACACTATCTAGTGGGTGCAACGAGAGATCTAACTTTACTCAAAACTGTCGACATAAGCTTAGCAAGAAGCTCGGTAATGCCATATTGTTAAGCAACAATGATCAGATAAACGTGAGTTAGCCAGCTAAGGTTAACACTTTACGATTTTTAAGAATAACAAAGCATTGAACTACAAGCATGTCATCGAAATACATCGAATGCTAAATGATCCATGTAATCAAATATCAGCGCAGCTTAGACCAGCTGTAGCAGGCTATTAACTCCCGGTCGACGGGATGCTAGGCGGTTTTACCAGGGGATAACAAAACGTTAACATCAGCGAGCTACACACAGACACACACAAATCACCAATGATTTAGCAAGTGACGCTTTCATATATATTGTGTCAGTCCCATGTAATTCCATAACATTGCATCACCGGTCAGTTTGAAGTGTGATTAAATTCTCACCAAAGGTCCTCCAGCGACACCTGTGCGAAAGAGGAAAGCTATTTGCTAGCCAGTTAGCTAGCTGATGGTGTTGGTTGGACACAAGGACGTGTGAGGACGTACGCGCAAATGCATCACGTGCTCAAAATATTGCTATGCAGCACCAGCAAAGGTGCAGCATGAACTTTGTTATAAAAAAAAACACTTCTAGACATACAATAATTATGTTTTTGTGCATAAACTGTGAAATAGAGGAGTATTGGTTTCGGGTGTTTACATGCTTAACATTTTCAGACCCTGGAAATCTACGCAAAGGACAAGAGCATACAGATGCTCTGGAATACTGGACACATTATCTTTTCACTGAGCACCTCGTATTTTTCTACACCAATGACTGTAGAAGGCAGCCCATTTTATTTTTATTTTCTAGTACAGAACCCTACCGAACATCAAAAAGTCAACTATATTTGTTCAGTGTTTGATTCTTGATCCAGATCTTATTGCTGAAGTGGAATTCATGTAGTGCTTCCAAAATGTCATAATCGTTCCTTGAAAGTCCTGGCTGAGTGATATTATAGCCTATCATCGACATTATGGAGGAACTCCTTATGAATTTGAAAATACCTACCTAAACCAGTTATTCTAATCGCTACACACATCGTGACACAAAATGTATGGGTAATATGTGCAATCTACAGTGGGGTTAGGTGACTTGCACAATTACAGATCCAATTGAACTCTTAACTGTCCATGGAGACACGAGTTGGCTGCAAGCGCCTCAGCGACAATTCTGAAACGGGCTAGGTGGGTATACGTTTTATTGGGAGTGATAATTCCCTGTCTTCTGCCAAATGAGGCAGAAGACGTACAAGTAGTTTTCGCAATATATGAATATGAGGGTTTTGTACAAAATACTTACTGATCATATATTTTGGTAATATTACAGTAGTTTCCTAATATGTGACATGTGGCGCCGCTGGTGTAGTGGTATCATGCAAGATTCCCATTCTTGCGACCCGGGTTCGATTCCCGGGCGGCGCACGTTTTTCCTTCAGGAAGTCTTATCTTATGTGATAATAACCACATGGTGTCTTAATATCATGGCAAGCGATGAAAACCTTAACATATTTTTAAAAATCACTGCAAATCACTTTCCGCCAGAATGCCGAAACACAGCATATACTCAGATAAACGCCGCTCAACTCCATGCCCCCTTCTATTATTTGACGCATGCGTACACTTATATCCGCTCCGGTTTCGCCGCCATCTTATGTCGCCTTTCTATTGTTCATAATTGGAGTTAACAGAGGCGGCATAGCGTTATTGTGCGCATTTTATGAATTCGAAGAGAAATAAGAGGACATTTTATGAAGACAAGAACTGACCCATAATCAGAGACTGTCATAGAAACTGACACGTGGAATTTCTCTCAGGGTTCGGTCTTTTATTCGATCGGAAAATATGATGGACGACGAACAGCCCAAGACTTTGTACGTATCAATGCCATTAGCCAGAATTTAACTAACGCTAGCTTGCCAAGTTAGCCTGCAAGGATTCATAAATGGGTAACGTTATCTCGTATTCAACATAAAGTAGTTGAGTATCTCATTTAAATGTTGCAAATGAGTCATGCTATTTTGCTCAGATGTACAGAGTATTGCATACTTGTAAGCACTTGTGTAACGTTAATGAAGCGATGGGTTTGGAGGATGATAACGTTAGAGGTTTGTAGCTAGCTCGGTAAGGCTAGCATAGTCAGTAGCTAAATTGCAGGCTAATGTTAACGTAAGCTATGCTAGCTAGCTATAAAAGCCACTTAGCATTATGTCAGACGTGTCCGTTTTTCTCTTTAAAGACAAAAGCACAGACTATTTGGCAATGGACTATTTGGTGTGCATGTGTCTGGTTAAGCGGGAATACAAGCATTGTTAACTACAGTAGATACTAGCTATAACTGTAGTTACAGTAGTTACACTTATTTTCACATCCCTGTCGTTCCACGTGTTTTTGCATTGATGTTAAATGATAACTGTTGAGAAGAATAAAACCAGTGAGCTAGCAGTGGTTCATGTCGCTTTGGAGCTAGCTAGCTAATGTCTGAGGCCACGGATAGCAGACCAAGCTCCACCGTAGGGACCTGCAGTGGTGATTGAACTAGATTGCTAACGTTAGCATTTATATTAGCTATTTGTTTGCGAGCGTTGCAAGCTAACGTTAGGTAACGTTAACTATAACGATTCCTAGATTTATGTTATGCTCAACCCACGATCAGTTTTGGACATCAGAAATGAAACGTCACTTAAACATTCCTTTGTATTTTATTTCTGATAACGTTAGTTGTGTGCCCATGTTAGAAATTATAATGCCAATGCTGCATTTAGATGTGTTCGAATGTTATCACTAGCTTGCAAACGTTGTATGTTGATAGCCTTAGTTCGTTCATCTTTAGTGAGATAAATTACCTCCGAGTTGCTCCGTAAATGCTTGGTGGGTGACTGTGTTTAACGTTAGTGGGGATGCCAGGTATGGAGGAAGAAAGGTGGCTAGCTAAAATGAATCGACGGTGAAGAAATTCAAGGCATAGAGTGGCCTATGGTCACGTTCTATTGTCGTCTAGGTGCTGTTCTGATGGTACTGTGGGTTCAAAAATAGTCTGGCAAGAGGTTTGATATCAGTCGTGGGTTTGCAGCTGGTTCGAGTTGCCGTTCGCCAACCTAATGTTACCAAACCAGATGCTAATTAGTGTCACTGGGTAACTTGGCTAACATTTAAGTGTTGTTGATAACCTGGAAGATTAGCTAGTTAGCAGAGGCAGATAAACTGAAAAACGAACAGACTTGGCTAGCAGTTCCTCATTGGTGAACGTCAGTGTCACGAGAGCCATGTTGTGGACTGGATCTTTGTCTTCCTTCTGTTACCCAACACTGCTTTGTTGTAGAATAGCGCCGAAAAAAAATAAATTTCGATTTTGTCACCGGTTTTTGCCCTGCTAGCCCCTCCGTTCTTTTTCCTGTTGTGTTCATTTCTCCTGTAGCCTGTGGATGAAATAAATAAGATATGCTTTGTTGATGGTTCTGTCTGGTATATCACATGTACTCCTCCGTTCTGTCTTTCAGGTATGTTGGAAACCTGTCCCGCGATGTGACCGAGGCGCTGATCATGCAGCTCTTCGGTCAGATAGGACCCTGCAAGAGCTGTAAAATGATTGTTGATGTGAGTCAGCCTCCTGGCCCTCAGAAACCCATTTATACTTGCTCCTCAACCAATACCTTCACCTAATCAAAAGCATTGTCTGTGCAGTCAGGATTTGGGAGTTATTTAACCCCCTGGTGTCTGGGACTAGATTCAGGCACTTTTGTAGTTATTATATGATGGGATAGTTTTAGTAACTGGGATAGTAACTTCATACAAGGCCACATTTATTTATGAGAATTCTGCGCAAGTTTAGGTATAATGATATGTAAATAGTATGCATGTCATAAAATACCTGTCTGACAGAGATGTACATACCTGAACATCTCACTACTTTTAGGTGCTTTTCAAACAGTAATTACATTTTTTTTTGTTCAATTGTAAGATAGGGCACATATGTTTGTGGTAGATATTGGTCATTTTCTCCACCATTATTGTTGAGTGTCATGTATAAATGGAGTATTTTTATTTGTTACCAATTCCTCTCTTCTCCCTCTAGACGGCAGGTAATGACCCATACTGCTTTGTGGAGTTCTACGAGCATAGGCATGCTGCCGCCTCACTGGCCGCAATGAATGGACGTAAAATAATGGGTAAGGTAAGCTATCGTATCTACAGGGTGAGTTGGGTTGGGTTCGGATGGGCTGGGAAGGCATGGGGATCAGCGTTTGTGTGTTTTGACACTATCTACACGTACACATCCATCACTTAAATCTTTAATCCCCTCCTTCAGTGACATTGCATATTTTGACCATTTACAGAATTTAGTTCTTGTACATGATTAGTGTTTTAAATGCATCAGTAGGGAAAACATTTTGTTTTCTTTTGGCATGTGAGACATGCCAAGGAAGTGTGGAAGTTGAGGATTGAATAATCTTGATTCAGGTTGAACAGGTTTGTTAACTTCGTTTTCCATTATTGGTTTGTTTGAATTTTGTGGTCCTCCGATGTCTATTGCTGAAATAGAAATCCAAAAACGTGAACTATGGATGGGAAAGCTTTTTATTCTTCTATACAAGTCACATTTATGAAGGCCAAGGTGTGTCCTTAAAGAACAGTCATGTTCATTGATGAAATTAACTATGATGAAACCTCTATGGAGCTTCATGAATAGGAAAGCTGGCTTGAGATCAGCTTAACCCTGTTTTAACAACATTCAAAGGCTAGAGAGGATAACTTGGGCATTGGCACGGTGCCTGAAGGCCTAGCAATGCGGCCTCAGTGCACTATTTTAATTAGCAGAACCTTTTTATAACATGCTGGCAAAGTTTGCCAAGGCTGCTCACAGTGTGGTTACCTTGACTCCTCCAGCAGTCCAGGTGCTTAACATGGATGCAAGCATTCCAGTGTTCCGCAAGTATGTCCAGTTAAAAATGTTTCCTTAACACGCGTTGAAGGACCACAAATTGATCATTTCAAGGATACAAGTTGATAATGTCACTTGTTTCGTAAGTCCTTTGTTATTTGGACCACTTTGTTTTATCCAGTACCACAATACATATTTATTCCCCTCCAATGTGAAGATTCAGACCATCAAGACACTGCAAAAATATAGACTGCATTCTGTGAAGTCTGGTCAAAGTGTTCCTTCTCTCGCTCTTTTATTGCTGAAAACACTACTTAGGCAAGGCTAGTTTATTTATAAAGCACATAATATAAAGCGTTTATTTATATAGCACGTTACACCAAGAGGCAATTCAATGTGCTTTACATAAATAAGAACATCCGAAGGAAAGAAAGACCGACGAGTGAAGAGATAAAAATATAATTAAAAAGTAAAGAACATAATTAAAAGAACATACAAAGTCCATGAAATAGAATAAAAACATAATTAAGACAGAGTTCATAAAATAGAAAACTTAGACATGTTGTCAGGCTGGTAGGGCCCCCCCCCCCCTTGTGGCCAAGTGGAGAACAGATGCCGTTCTTACTCAGATGGAGTTTTTTCACCTCCAGGTGTCTCTCTTTGTCTCCCACAGGAGGTCAAGGTCAACTGGGCCACCACACCTAGCAGCCAGAAAAAAGACACAAGCAGTAAGTACGGCTGTACATGTCTAATCATTTAGCCTTGTATGTAGACCTGGTTGTCTAGAATACTCCATTTTAGATTAACCTTTTGAAGGTCACAGTGTGTCGGGAAGTAATTTCTTTTATATCTTGTATCTAAATTGAGTATATTGGCTTATAGTTTTCTAAGTATAGCCTGTCTCTTTTGTGTGTATGTCTATCCTTAGACAGCTGAAGACCATGATTTTATGTCTGTGCTTTGTTTGTGTGCAGACCACTTCCATGTCTTTGTGGGAGACCTCAGTCCAGAAATCACCACCGATGACATCAAAGCTGCCTTTGCACCCTTTGGGAGGATATCGTAAGTGCTGCCGGAACTGGATGATTTAAAAGAGATTCAATCTAAATCAGCGTCTGAATGGTCCCCTATGCACACATTCAGGGGTGGCGCTCTTGTTCTTTGTTACGTGTCTAATGGTCTTTTGTATGCTTTTTCTGCACAGTGATGCTCGTGTGGTGAAAGATATGGCCACAGGGAAGTCTAAGGGCTACGGCTTTGTGTCCTTCTACAACAAATGGGTGAGTGGCCCGGGGTCGATTCAGCCCGCGTCTGTATCTGATTTTAGGTTTAATTCAGTTCCTGGCAATCCAGAAAGGCAATTGAGTCC
>NW_024879667.1:0-106659 GCF_900700415.2 Clupea harengus | reverse complement strand
ACTCCACAAGTTTGTCATACGTGAGCATCTGCTCCAGCTTAGGGAGTGGCAAAGAGAGAGGTTATATATCAGAGCAAGGACTGGGTATCTGAATGTCTGAATCTCTAATGATCCAGGTTGGACCCTCTGTTACATAGCTAGCACAGCTGACGAAAAGGACTATATGCTTAATTTTTCAAGTTTGAACATTCAAATATTAGTTTTGTAGTTGACAAAAACACTTACGTACATAAACTATAACCTCTAATAGGTTAGGTTAGGCTGATAATAGGTTAGAGATATTTCATCTAATGTTCATTCAGTTCTATGTTAGATACTTTGCACCAACCCATCTAGCATTACTGTGCACGTCACTGTTTTACCTTCTCCAGTCCAGTGGTGTTGTCCTCCATGTTGTTTGGGAGCATAATGAGCATGCTCATGTCTTTACCCTCATAGGGGAGTTCCAGAATCTGGCAGTCGACATCGGGGACGTAGGTTAAGGAGAACCCAGCTGTCTGCTGCATCATTTGCACAGGCTTACTTTCATTCTGCAAACAGACACAAGGACTTAATACACACAAGCACATGGGAGGGGAGTTCATTATCAACTGTTTTTGACAACCATTACCTTGTTGATCTTAAATTGTACTTCAGTGGTATTGCCCCTGTAGAACTTCATCTCCCAGTCGCCTTTGAAGTAGAGGGCGTTTACCAGCACAAGTCTTGTGTCACAATCCAAAATCCCTTTAGCCAACAGATCCTTGATTTTCTCTACAATATAGATGGATCAATACGAAAACGAATAAGAACAGCTGTTTCATTTTTACGGCAGTGACAGAAAGGTACAAAAAGAGGTGTTTTGTATGTAAGGTTATGCTGTTTGGGTTTCAGCACTGATTGATGATTACCTTGTGTCTTTTTCTCCACCCATTTGTTGATTTTTACTCGGGCCGCCTCTGCATTTGAGATGAAGTCAACCTCCTCCAACTCGGCAAGGTAGAGTGTCTTAGTGTCAGCAAGGAATTTCTGAAGAATGGGAGGGAAAAAAACAAGGAATGATGGCTTGATCAAAGTCAGGTCAGAACTATAGAGGCCATACTTTTCTGGCACTAACACACTCAAATTCCTGCTTCCTTTACTGGCATGGAAAAGTGTTGATCAATGTTACATTTCATGCCACATGCCAGTGACTGTGCTGTCTGTGTGAAGCAGATGGTCTTACCTCAACAAACTTGTAGGTCTTCTCTCCATAGAGGCGATTGGCCAGACTCAGTGCATATGGGGCTCCTTCTTTGTTGAGTTCAGCGAAGAGCTTGTTGAAGCCAACATGGACATCACCCTCAACTTTGTTAAGGTTCAGGGTCTTTAGAGAAAATGAAAAAAAGATTATTGATAAGTGTTCAGTTATATTGTGCCGATAAAACTAAAGGTCGTATGGTCCTTTCTATCGTCTTTTCCTACACTTTTCCTTGAAAACGACATGAAGAAAACCGCGGTGCAAAGAAAATCCGACTGCATATATACTAGGCTACTAATTATGCGAAGGTGGACGTTATTGGCTTGGGTCACATTGATCGGTTGTTGATTGGGTTGTTGTTGCTGTCGCAAGGAGTTGTGGGGCGATACTATCTATTTTCCATTCATAAAGGATGCTCCAGTGTACCCTATACTAAAGGAGATAAGGAAAAAAAGCATTTAAGATTCTTTCCTACGCATTCATGTCTGCCAGCATCATTTTGCTCAGTTAAAAGCAAAACACACTATCCGAATGAATTGTCTCCGTTTAATAAAATATTTTTAAAAACGTGGCTTCTGTATACGGGTAATCGTCATTGACTATAAGTAGGCCAGGTAACATTAACCTTCCTCAGAACCAGAGTGCTCCCGGTCCGCTTGTTGTTGCTACGTTATGGACATGCTACGAATGTATTGTGCAGTATTTTTTTAAAAGTTCTAAAAACAGCGTGAGGAGTTTTGGGTCTTGCTGCATTACTGAACTGTCCTGTTCTGTTCGGTTCTTGTGGGTAATGATAACATGGACATCATCCTCGACTTTGTCAAGGTTCAGAATCTTCAGGAAAAAGGTAAAAGGATTATTAATAAGTGTTCTGTTACTATATTCTGTGCTCACTTATCATCTACATCATGCACTGAATGCAGTTGCCCTGAGTGAAGCTATCTATGGCTTCACTGAACTGTGTGCATTGTGAACTCACCTCAAGAATTTGGACTTCAGTATTTCCCTTGGCTCCGAGAGAGACCATGGCCAACGCAGAAGAGATGCTGAGTGGTGAGTAGAACACATTGCCGGTGTTCTTGGCCTTCGTGATCTCCGTGATCTTCTTGAAAAGTTCAAGAGAGAAGTTTGCGTTTGCTGCTGCCAGTGCCTCCATTGTCTGACCTATAGGGAATGGGATAAAGGAGTCATAGGAGTCAAAACTGTATTTCATCTCACCGTGTCATTCTAATGGCCATACACCAAAAAAGTTGTAAGCACCACACATAACCAAGGCTAAATTGTAGCAATCATAGAGAATTCCCCATTGAAATCTCTTTAACCCTTAAGAAAGTCAGTAGAACTTACCGTTAAAATGTATTTCGCTTCTGGTATCAAGTGATTTCTCACCACCAACGCAGAGATGTTTAATGTCATTCTCACCTCACTTCCCAAATTTATATTCCACTGCATTCTCAGCCACTCCCCTATTCCATGGAACAGGTTGGCTAATGCAACTCAGACATTTCCTGAGAACTACTAGATGTACAGAGTCTGCTCTCTGGACTCTGTACATCTAGTAGTTCTCAGGAAATGTCTGAGACTTTTTTTTACTTAATAAAACTGTGGTGTGTAACCTTACATTTTCACACCATTATCACATTGCATTATTCTTTATGCCACTTAGTTTGCTGTTGCAGTTGTCCTCTGGATTGAGGTTAAAAGAAGTAAAAATGCTAAAAATCATTGCCATCTTTCTACAATCTTAAATATATTGCTGATGTGAACAACTGAAAGTTAGAAAAATCTCCGAAACATCCAGAATATCTGATCAGAAATCAGGCTCTGATGTTTTCTCTGAGTTTGAGAACAGACCTGCAGTTAAGCACCTTTTTGAACATTACCAGGTCAACTGCAATCAGAACTAGTCTTGGCCTAACCACCTAATCAGCTCAAAACTGATTGGAAGAACCAATATAGTTTGTTGGTTCTAAACTCTGAAAGTTATAAGTTATAATTCATCAATTCATTTTCTCTTGGTAATAAAAAACACATACCTAAAATTCAGACAAAAATTATTTTCTTGATTCCTTAGGTAAGTTGCCTGAGAACAGAGTGCTCTCTAACACAGGCTGTGTGAAACCTGTTCTTTGAAAAGCATTTTTTTTAAAACAATTCTTTGGAAAGATATTTCTCAATTCAAAGGACACTGTAACCCAACCAAACCAACGCTGCCACCCCCAGCTGGAACGTGCCCCGTGGACAGCCGATTACATTAGGGTGTGTTCATAAGAAACTGTTGCTTCATACTACAAAGTCCATGCATCGAGAAAGAGGGACAGACAATGGCTGTCAGAAAAGAACCGTCTGGGTTTGTGGGCGTTTTATGGTTGTGTGGTTACCCTTGCTATTAGAAAAACTGGTGTGAGGCAGTTGCATGTTCAGTCTTCCGATGTTCAATGAGTAAGCCATCGCCATATCTCCAGTTTGACTTTGTTTTTATGCCACAGTTGCGCTATGTTATTATATATGCCTATAAAAGATTTCACAATTCGGATCTCACTCACTCTTGCTAGTCTCTGTCACTCCAGGTGGTTTCCGCCTAAAGTACGTCGCCTCTCACAATTCTGAAGCACTAGACAACACGGAAGGATGAGTCGCCGCACTACATCAACATCAATCTGCATAGTGGGACTTTGTACTGAAACACAAGAAGGCCGAAATGCTTACGTGGTAAAAGGTGGACCACTACATTAAGTTGATGTTGTTGGATGAACCTTGCAATCTCATGGGATTGTTGTACACATAAATCTGCCAGTTATACTTGTCAAACTTTTTAATGGTTAAAAAAATGCTGTACTGTGTACAAAGTAAACTGTTACCTTCAGTTGTGTGTTTACTGTATTCTTTTATATCTAAATTTCACTATGTACTGGAAAGGTCAAATATATTTCTAGGATGATTTGGATTTTATGCCAATTGTTGATTTTTTTTTTTTCTCCCTGGAATTAACAGCAATAAATACAAAATTCAACTGCCTTGACCTTGTCTTGGAGTTAGATTTCCAGTCTTGATGCAATTGTAGTGAGATTAATTCACCTATGCTCACGTCACTGCACTCGTTTAGCACACCTGAGTAATTAGTGGCCATTGCTTGGGTGTGGCTATAAAAGCCTGGATGTGTGCAATATCCTGATATTGTGAATCGCTACCTCCTGTGCAGAGTGGCTTTCTGTTCCTCCCGCGGTAGGTTTTCTTCGCCTCTAAGCCAGTTGCGTGGAATTTATATCACACTGTGGACTAACTTCGTCCTTTATTGTAGCCTGATGTTGTGATCCTCTTCTCCTTCGCTGACCTCGAGAACTGTTGATCACTCTAGTTCCAGGTATGCTCTGTTCTTGAATGGATTAGCAGACCTGGTCGTTGAATTTTTATAATTATATTTATATCAGTGTCATGTTTGTTTAGTGAGGACGCACGTTCCCGCGGCAGCCAGTGTCTCCGAGTAACGTGGGTATTTTATTTAAATCTCCCTTTTGGCATAATTTTACCTCCGTTGGTTTTTAATTATGATTTGTGTTCTGCAGACACAACCCGGCCTGTTGGAGGGCGGGAGTCACCACACGAGCTGCTGTCTTGTCTTGTCGTTCTTTTGTTTTGGTTTATACAAGTTGTTTTGCGGTCCGTGTTTTATTTCAGTACCTGGGCATAGTAGTGCACAGCACGCGTTTATTCCTGTGTTCTGTTTATATCGTTTGCATGTGTATAGTTCTTTTAGTACTTCAGGTATCCTGTGAGAGGGGAATCTAACTTGCCTGTAGTTCCACGGAAGACCGCAGAAAACATCTTGGTCGCTACGCAAGAGCGATCGAACTAAGGCTAATATCTGGGCATAACTTAGTTTTATATGTATGTTTTATTCTATGTGATAAGTGCTGTTTTATTTCGTTAAGATTTAAATGCAAACTGATTCACAATCTCCACGGTCTGTGACCGTGGATAATGACGCACTCTTGACGCACTCTTGACTTCACGCACACAGCATCTATCACCTGTGCGCTTGCGCATAGCGTACCCTCTCACTTCCCCCATCTCTCCATTGAGCGCGCGACCGCATTTACTCGCAACTGCGCATACCCACACACGCACCCGCTCACACACGCACGCACCCGCTCA
Organism: Clupea harengus; assembly: GCF_900700415.2. NCBI lineage: Eukaryota > Metazoa > Chordata > Actinopteri > Clupeiformes > Clupeidae > Clupea > Clupea harengus. The sequence goes on along the minus strand of NW_024879667.1, from coordinate 101,285 downwards.
CACAGACAGAGACGAGGAAGCTAACGCATCCTCCTCTGCATTGCTGAAACAGATTACTTCATTCCCCAATCCCACTGTGTGCCTTGCTCAATTGTTTTACTCCAGTGTGTATGTTATTATACCTGATTTGATATTACTATTAATTACCGTTTGTTATTTTTAATAAATTGTTTATTTTAGACTGAAACAATTGTCTTGCCTGTTATTGTTCCAATATTCCACTGAAAGCCATTTTCCGCCAATCAAGTACTTCAAATGCCTTCACTTCTCTGGTTGTTTCATGAAGTGTTATAGACTTAGTAGTGAAATTGTAGTACGATAGTATTGTGATACCATACTTAGACTGTAGCCTAGTGGTACAACTCGAGCTTTTCATTGTTTTAGTAATTTAATTATAAAATATTAAATACTAAATTTAATGATTATTACATTTTATGAGACTGATTTAATTAAACTAATGTAGCAACCCCGGTTTCACCTACAGCAATGACTTAAATCCAATCAAACTTACGGATCAGTGCACCATACACACAGCATGTACACTTGTTTATCTCTTACCTCTTGTTTGTCAACTCATACAACAACTTACAAACCTTGTGGGGCTTAAGAGCAAACTGCTGATCACATCATCAACGGCTGCACCAACTACCAGTGCCCTGGTCCTCAGGCACTGTCTACTTTGAACAATGAAGCCCTAGCATAGCTCCCGGACACAAACTTAGTTATTTAACTACAGTAAGAAATGTATTTCGAGACGTGTATATAAATATATATATATATATACACCTCAGAAGCAAACGTTTTGACCTAACCAGCACTGGTGAACTACAGGGACAATTCTCAGCTTTTTATTTGTTTGTCTAAATAAGCAGTCTCTTGCAATAATTCTCGCTGCATCTGACTGATTCTATTGGAGTGTGCGTTCTATTGCTGGACTGTACTTGCTAGTCAAATGAACCATTATTGTCTCTAGTGTCTCTAGTGCTGAGGCTATATGAGGCAATATGTGTTAAAACATCATTAGTTTTTCCCCTTAAAGCACAAATACTGACACAATGGCACTATATTTTGAGTAGATTTATTTGACATGTGACATGGTATAACAAGTCAATAACCACATACGGATTTTTAAAATGTCTTTGGCTGCAAGAAGTGCTCGTGTTACAACTGGCTCTCCCAGGTTCATACAGTTAGGTAGAGTAACATTCTTAAAGCATCCAGTATAAGACTATTTTCCAATGAGAAGAAAAATTGAAATTTATAGTAAGACTTTAGGTTACAGGTAGCTAGTCAGACATAGGATCTCTTCAGACATTCCTGAGACATCTTTCTATGTAGACTTCTTTACCACTCTAGCCTCAGCTTAAGGGGAGCTGTAGCGGCCATAGAAGAGGATGCTCTGTGTGGGGTTGTGTCGGATGAAGAAGAGGAAGGGGTGGTCCGCCATGAACGTCTCTCGGGGTCTCATGGCACTGTTCCTACTCACGATGGCTGTAGCTGCGCCTGCCACAGTGCCCTCCTCGTTCACTTCCACAAAGGACTTGTGCACGACCTTGGACAGAACCAGATTGTCGCAGGACATGCCGGAGAAGTCACACTGGGGGCTAAAGGTATCCACCATGCCCATGCTGACCAGGATCTCCTCGAGATCATAGGTCTCTTCCAGCTTGAACCTGGGGAGACCCACCTGGACCTCCACGGTGTGCATCATGTCAGGCCTGGTCCACTCCACAAGTTTGTCATACGTGAGCTTTTGCTCCAGCTTAGGGAGTGGCAAAGAGAGAGGTTATATATCAGAGCAAGGACTGGGTATCTGAATGTCTGAATCTCTAATGATCCAGGTTGGACCCTATGTTACATAGCTAGCACAGCTGACGAAAAGGACTGCATGCTTACTTTTTCAAGTTTGAACATTAAAATATTAGTTTGTAGTTGACAAAAACACTTACGTACATAAACTATAACCTCTAATAGGTTAGGTTAGGCTGATAATAGGTTAGAGATATTTCATCTAATGTTGTATTTTTTTCATTCAGTTCTATGTTAGAAACTTTGAACCAACCCATCTAGCATTACTGTGCACGTCACTGTTTTACCTTCTCCAGTCCAGTGGCGTTGTCCTCCATGTTTTTTGGGAGCATAACGAGCATGCTCATGTCTTTACCCTTATAGGGGAGTTCCAGAATCTGGCAGTCGACATCAGGGACGTAGGTTAAGGAGAACGTAGCCGTCTGATGCATCATTTGCACAGGCTTACTTTCATTCTGCAAACAGACACAATTAGTTTAAAACACACAAGCACATGGGAGGGGAGTTCATTATCAACTGTTTTTGACAACCATTACCTTGTTGATCTTAAATTGTACTTCAGTGGTCTTGACAATGTTGAACTTCTTCTCCCAGTCGCCTTTGAAGTAGAGGGCGTTTACCAGCACAAGTCTTGTATAAGTATCCAAAATCCCTTCAGCCAACAGATCCTTGATTGTCTCTACAATATAGATGGATCAACAAATCAAGAACAGATAAATTGAAACACAAATAAATCATTAGACGAATAAGAGGAGTTGTTTCATTTTTACGGCAGTGACAGAAAGGTACAAAAAGAGGTGTTTTGTATGTAAGGTTATGCTGTTTGGGTTTTAGCACTGATTGATGATTACCTTGTGTCTTTTTCTCCACCCATTTGTTGATTTTTACTCGGGCCGCCTCTGCATTTGAGATGAAGTCAACCTCCTCCAACTCGGCAAGGTAGAGTGTCTTAGTGTCAGCAAGGAATTTCTGAAGAATGGGAGGGAAAAAAACAAGGAATGATGGCTTGATCAAAGTCAGGTCAGAACTATAGAGGCCATCATTTTCTGGCACTAACACACCCAGATTCCTGCTTCCTTTACTGGCATGGAAAAGTGTTGATCAATGTTACATTTCATGCCACATGCCAGTGACTGTGCTGTCTGTGTGAAGCAGATGGTCTTACCTCAACAAACTTGTAGGTCTTCTCTCCATAGAGGCGATTGGCCAGAATCAGTGCATATGGGGCTCCTTCTTTGTTGAGTTCAGCCAAGAGCTTGTTGAAGGCAACATGGACATCACCCTCAACTTTGTTAAGGTTCAGGGTCTTTAGAGAAAATGAAAAAAGGATTATTGATAAGTGTTCAGTTATATTGTGCCGATAAAACTAAAGGTCCTATGGTCCTTTCTACCGTCTTTTCCTACACTTTTCCTTGAAAACGACATGAAGAAAACCGCGGTGCAAAGAAAATCCGACTGCATATATACTAGGCTACTAATTATGCGAAGGTGGACGTTATTGGCTTGGGTCACATTGATCGGTTGTTGATTGGGTTGTTGTTGCTGTCGCAAGGAGTTGTGGGGCGATACTATCTATTTTCCATTCATAAAGGATGCTCCAGTGTACCCTATACTAAAGGAGATAAGGAAAAAAAGCATTTAAGATTCTTTCCTACGCATTCATGTCTGCCAGCATAATTTTGCTCAGTTAAAAGCAAAACACACTATCCGAATGAATTGTCTCCGTTTAATAAAATATTTTTAAAAACGTGGCTTCTGTATACGGGTAATCGTCATTGACTATAAGTAGGCCAGGTAACATTAACCTTCCTCAGAACCAGAGTGCTCCCGGTCCGCTTGTTGTTGCTACGTTATGGACATGCTACGAATGTATTGTGCAGCTTTTTTTCAAAAGTTCGAAAAACAGCGTGAGGAGTTTTGGGTCTTGCTGCATTACTGAACTGTCCTGTTCTGTTCGGTTCTTGTGGGTAATCAAAACATGGACATCATCCTCGACTTTGTCAAGGTTCAGAATCTTCAGGAAAAAGGTAAAAGGATTATTAATAAGTGTTCTGTTACTATATTCTGTGCTCACTTATCATCTACATCATGCACTGAATGCAGTTGCCCTGAGTGAAGCTATCTATGGCTTCACTGAACTGTGTGCATTGTGAACTCACCTCATGCATTTGGACTTCAGTATTTCCCTTGGCTCCGAGAGAGACCATGGCCAACGCAGAAGAGATGCTGAGTGGTGAGTAGAACACATTGCCGGTGTTCTTGGCCTTCGTGATCTCCGTGATCTTCTTGAAAAGTTCAAGAGAGAAGTTTGCGTTTGCTGCTGCCAGTGCCTCCATTGTCTGACCTATAGGGAATGGGATAAAGGAGTCATAGGAGTCAAAACTGTATTTCATCTCACCGTGTCATTCTAATGGCCATACACCAAAAAAGTTGTAAGCACCACACATAACCAAGGCTAAATTGTAGCAATCATAGAGAATTCCCCATTGAAATCTCTTTAACCCTTAAGAAAGTCAGTAGAACTTACCGTTAAAATGTATTTCGCTTCTGGTATCAAGTGATTTCTCACCACCAACGCAGAGATGTTTAATGTCATTCTCACCTCACTTCCCAAATTTATATTCCACTGCATTCTCAGCCACTCCCCTATTCCATGGAACAGGTTGGCTAATGCAACTCAGACATTTCCTGAGAACTACTAGATGTACAGAGTCTGCTCTCTGGACTCTGTACATCTAGTAGTTCTCAGGAAATGTCTGAGACTTTTTTTACTTAATAAAACTGTGGTGTGTAACCTTACATTTTCACACCATTATCACATTGCATTATTCTTTATGCCACTTAGTTTGCTGTTGCAGTTGTCCTCTGGATTGAGGTTAAAAGAAGTAAAAATGCTAAAAATCATTGCCACCTTTCTACAATCTTAAATATATTGCTGATGTGAACAACTGAAAGTTAGAAAAATCTCCGAAACATCCAGAATATCTGATCAGAAATCAGGCTCTGATGTTTTCTCTGAGTTTGAGAACAGACCTGCAGTTAAGCACCTTTTTGAACATTACCAGGTCAACTGCAATCAGAACTAGTCTTGGCCTAACCACCTAATCAGCTCAAAACTGATTGGAAGAACCAATATAGTTTGTTGGTTCTAAACTCTGAAAGTTATAAGTTATAATTCATCAATTCATTTTCTCTTGGTAATAAAAAACACATACCTAAAATTCAGACAAAAATTATTTTCTTGATTCCTTAGGTAAGTTGCCTGAGAACAGAGTGCTCTCTAACACAGGCTGTGTGAAACCTGTTCTTTGAAAAGCATTTTTTTTAAAACAATTCTTTGGAAAGATATTTCTCAATTCAAAGGACACTGTAACCCAACCAAACCAACGCTGCCACCCCCAGCTGGAACGTGCCCCGTGGACAGCCGATTACATTAGGGTGTGTTCATAAGAAACTGTTGCTTCATACTACAAAGTCCATGCATCGAGAAAGAGGGACAGACAATGGCTGTCAGAAAAGAACCGTCTGGGTTTGTGGGCGTTTTATGGTTGTGTGGTTACCCTTGCTATTAGAAAAACTGGTGTGAGGCAGTTGCATGTTCAGTCTGCCGATGTCCAATGAGTAAGCCATCGCCATATCTCCAGTTTGACTTTGCTTTTATGCCACAGTTGCGCTATGTTATTATATATGCCTATAAAAGATTTCACAATTCGGATCTCACTCACTCACTCACTCACTCACTCTCTCACTCTAGTCTCTGTCACTCCAGGTGGTTTCCGCCTAAAGTACGTCGCCTCTCACAATTCTGAAGCACTAGACAACACGGAAGGATGAGTCGCCGCACTACATCAACATCAATCTGCATAGTGGGACTTTGTACTGAAACACAAGAAGGCCAAAATGCTTACATGGTAAAAGGTGGACCACTACATTAAGTTGATGTTGTTGGATGAACCTTGCAATCTCATGGGATTGTTGTACACATAAATCTGCCAGTTATACTTGTCAAACTTTTTAATGGTTAAAAAAATGCTGTACTGTGTACAAAGTAAACTGTTACCTTCAGTTGTGTGTTTACTGTATTCTTTGATATCTAAATTTCACTATGTACTGGAAAGGTCAAATATATTTCTAGGATGATTTGGATTTTATGCCAATTGTTGATTTTTTTTTTTTTCTCCCTGGAATTAACAGCAATAAATACAAAATTCAACTGCCTTGACCTTGTCTTGGAGTTAGATTTCCAGTCTTGATGCAATTGTAGTGAGATTAATTCACCTATGCTCACGTCACTGCACTCGTTTAGCACACCTGAGTAATTAGTGGCCATTGCTTGGGTGTGGCTATAAAAGCCTGGATGTGTGCAATATCCTGATATTGTGAATCGCTACCTCCTGTGCAGAGTGGCTTTCTGTTCCTCCCGCGGTAGGTTTTCTTCGCCTCTAAGCCAGTTGCGTGGAATTTATATCACACTGTGGACTAACTTCGTCCTTTATTGTAGCCTGATGTTGTGATCCTCTTCTCCTTCGCTGACCTCGAGAACTGTTGATCACTCTAGTTCCAGGTATGCTCTGTTCTTGAATGGATTAGCAGACCTGGTCGTTGAATTTTTATAATTATATTTATATCAGTGTCATGTTTGTTTAGTGAGGACGCACGTTCCCGCGGCAGCCAGTGTCTCCGAGTAACGTGGGTATTTTATTTAAATCTCCCTTTTGGCATAATTTTACCTCCGTTGGTTTTTAATTATGATTTGTGTTCTGCAGACACAACCCGGCCTGTTGGAGGGCGGGAGTCACCACACGAGCTGCTGCCTTGTCTTGTCGTTCTTTTGTTTTGGTTTATACAAGTTGTTTTGCGGTCCGTGTTTTATTTCAGTACCTGGGCATAGTAGTGCACAGCACGCGTTTATTCCTGTGTTCTGTTTATATCGTTTGCATGTGTATAGTTCTTTTAGTACTTCAGGTATCCTGTGAGAGGGGAATCTAACTTGCCTGTAGTTCCACGGAAGACCGCAGAAAACATCTTGGTCGCTACGCAAGAGCGATCGAACTAAGGCTAATATCTGGGCAGAACTTAGTTTTATATGTATGTTTTATTCTATGTGATAAGTGCTGTTTTATTTCGTTAAGATTTAAATGCAAACTGATTCACAATCTCCACGGTCTGTGACCGTGGATAATGACGCACTCTTGACTTCACGCACACAGCATCTATCACCTGTGCGCTTGCGCATAGCGTACCCTCTCACTTCCCCCATCTCTCCATTGAGCGCGCGACCGCATTTACTCGCAACTGCGCATACCCACACACGCACCCGCTCACACACACACAGACAGAGACGAGGAAGCTAACGCATCCTCCTCTGCATTGCTGAAACAGATTACTTCATTCCCCAATCCCACTGTGTGCCTTGCTCAATTGTTTTACTCCAGTGTGTATGTTATTATACCTGATTTGATATTACTATTAATTACCGTTTGTTATTTTTAATAAATTGTTTATTTTAGACTGAAACAATTGTCTTGCCTGTTATTGTTCCAATATTCCACTGAAAGCCATTTTCCGCCAATCAAGTACTTCAAATGCCTTCACTTCTCTGGTTGTTTCATGAAGTGTTATAGACTTAGTAGTGAAATTGTAGTACGATAGTATTGTGATACCATACTTAGACTGTAGCCTAGTGGTACAACTCGAGCTTTTCATTGTTTTAGTAATTTAATTATAAAATATTAAATACTAAATTTAATGATTATTACATTTTATGAGACTGATTTAATTAAACTAATGTAGCAACCCCGGTTTCACCTACAGCAATGACTTAAATCCAATCAAACTTACGGATCAGTGCACCATACACACAGCATGTACACTTGTTTATCTCTTACCTCTTGTTTGTCAACTCATACAACAACTTACAAACCTTGTGGGGCTTAAGAGCAAACTGCTGATCACATCATCAACGGCTGCACCAACTACCAGTGCCCTGGTCCTCAGGCACTGTCTACTTTGAACAATGAAGCCCTAGCATAGCTCCCGGACACAAACTTAGTTATTTAACTACAGTAAGAAATGTATTTCGAGACGTGTATATAAATATATATATATATATACACCTCAGAAGCAAACGTTTTGACCTAACCAGCACTGGTGAACTACAGGGACAATTCTCAGCTTTTTATTTGTTTGTCTAAATAAGCAGTCTCTTGCAATAATTCTCGCTGCATCTGACTGATTCTATTGGAGTGTGCGTTCTATTGCTGGACTGTACTTGCTAGTCAAATGAACCATTATTGTCTCTAGTGCTGAGGCTATATGAGGCAATATGTGTTAAAACATCATTAGTTTTTCCCCTTAAAGCACAAATACTGACACAATGGCACTATATTTTGAGTAGATTTATTTGACATGTGACATGGTATAACAAGTCAATAACCACATACGGATTTTTAAAATGTCTTTGGCTGCAAGAAGTGCTCGTGTTACAACTGGCTCTCCCAGGTTCATACAGTTAGGTAGAGTAACATTCTTAAAGCATCCAGTATAAGACTATTTTCCAATGAGAAGAAAAATTGAAATTTATAGTAAGACTTTAGGTTACAGGTAGCTAGTCAGACATAGGATCTCTTCAGACATTCCTGAGACATCTTTCTATGTAGACTTCTTTACCACTCTAGCCTCAGCTTAAGGGGAGCTGTAGCGGCCATAGAAGAGGATGCTCTGTGTGGGGTTGTGTCGGATGAAGAAGAGGAAGGGGTGGTCCGCCATGAACGTCTCTCGGGGTCTCATGGCACTGTTCCTACTCACGATGGCAGCTGTAGCTGCGCCTGCCACAGTGCCCTTCTCGTTCACTTCCACAAAGGACTTGTGCACGACCTTGGACAGAAACAGTTTGTCGCAGGACATGCCGGAGAAGTCACACTGGGGGCTAAAGGTATCCACCATGCCCATGCTGACCAGGATCTCCTCGAGATCATAGGTCTCTTCCAGCTTGAACCTGGGGAGACCCACCTGGACCTCCACGGTGTGCATCATGTCAGGCCTGGTCCACTCCACAAGTTTGTCATACGTGAGCTTTTGCTCCAGCTTAGGGAGTGGCAAAGAGAGAGGTTATATATCAGAGCAAGGACTGGGTATCTGAATGTCTGAATCTCTAATGATCCAGGTTGGACCCTATGTTACATAGCTAGCACAGCTGACGAAAAGGACTGCATGCTTACTTTTTCAAGTTTGAACATTAAAATATTAGTTTGTAGTTGACAAAAACACTTACGTACATAAACTATAACCTCTAATAGGTTAGGTTAGGCTGATAATAGGTTAGAGATATTTCATCTAATGTTGTATTTTTTTCATTCAGTTCTATGTTAGAAACTTTGAACCAACCCATCTAGCATTACTGTGCACGTCACTGTTTTACCTTCTCCAGTCCAGTGGCGTTGTCCTCCATGTTTTTTGGGAGCATAACGAGCATGCTCATGTCTTTACCCTCATAGGGGAGTTCCAGAATCTGGCAGTCGACATCAGGGATGTAGGTTAAGGAGAACGTAGCCGTCTGATGCATCATTTGCACAGGCTTACTTTCATTCTGCAAACAGACACAATTAGTTTAAAACACACAAGCACATGGGAGGGGAGTTCATTACCAACTGTTTTTGACAACCATTACCTTGTTGATCTTAAATTGTACTTCAGTGGTCTTGACAATGTTGAACTTCTTCTCCCAGTCGCCTTTGAAGTAGGTGGCGTTTACCAGCACAAGTCTTGTATAAGTATCCAAAATCCCTTCAGCCAACAGATCCTTGATTTTCTCTACAATATAGATGGATCAACAAATCAAGAACAAAGAAATTGAAACACAAATAAATCATTAGACGAATAAGTGGAGCTATTTCATTTTTACGGGAGTGACAGAAAGGTACAAAAAGAGGTGTTTTGTATGTAAGGTTATGCTGTTTGGGTTTCAGCACTGATTGATGATTACCTTGTGTCTTTTTCTCCACCCATTTGTTGATTTTTACTCGGGCCGCCTCTGCATTTGAGATGAAGTCAACCTCCTCCAACTCGGCAAGGTAGAGTGTCTTAGTGTCAGCAAGGAATTTCTGAAGAATGGGAGGGAAAAAAACAAGGAATGATGGCTTGATCAAAGTCAGGTCAGAACTATAGAGGCCATCATTTTCTGGCACTAACACACCCAGATTCCTGCTTCCTTTACTGGCATGGAAAAGTGTTGATCAATGTTACATTTCATGCCACATGCCAGTGACTGTGCTGTCTGTGTGAAGCAGATGGTCTTACCTCAACAAACTTGTAGGTCTTCTCTCCATAGAGGCGATTGGCCAGACTCAGTGCATATGGGGCTCCTTCTTTGTTGAGTTCAGCGAAGAGCTTGTTGAAGCCAACATGGACATCACCCTCAACTTTGTTAAGGTTCAGGGTCTTTAGAGAAAATGAAAAAAGGATTATTGATAAGTGTTCAGTTATATTGTGCCGATAAAACTAAAGGTCCTATGGTCCTTTCTACCGTCTTTTCCTACACTTTTCCTTGAAAACGACATGAAGAAAACCGCGGTGCAAAGAAAATCCGACTGCATATATACTAGGCTACTAATTATGCGAAGGTGGACGTTATTGGCTTGGGTCACATTGATCGGTTGTTGATTGGGTTGTTGTTGCTGTCGCAAGGAGTTGTGGGGCGATACTATCTATTTTCCATTCATAAAGGATGCTCCAGTGTACCCTATACTAAAGGAGATAAGGAAAAAAAGCATTTAAGATTCTTTCCTACGCATTCATGTCTGCCAGCATAATTTTGCTCAGTTAAAAGCAAAACACACTATCCGAATGAATTGTCTCCGTTTAATAAAATATTTTTAAAAACGTGGCTTCTGTATACGGGTAATCGTCATTGACTATAAGTAGGCCAGGTAACATTAACCTTCCTCAGAACCAGAGTGCTCCCGGTCCGCTTGTTGTTGCTACGTTATGGACATGCTACGAATGTATTGTGCAGCATTTTTTCAAAAGTTCTAAAAACAGCGTGAGGAGTTTTGGGTCTTGCTGCATTACTGAACTGTCCTGTTCTGTTCGGTTCTTGTGGGTAATCATAACATGGACATCATCCTCGACTTTGTCAAGGTTCAGAATCTTCAGGAAAAAGGTAAAAGGATTATTAATAAGTGTTCTGTTACTATATTCTGTGCTCACTTATCATCTACATCATGCACTGAATGCAGTTGCCCTGAGTGAAGCTATCTATGGCTTCACTGAACTGTGTGCATTGTGAACTCACCTCATGCATTTGGACTTCAGTATTTCCCTTGGCTCCGAGAGAGACCATGGCCAACGCAGAAGAGATGCTGAGTGGTGAGTAGAACACATTGCCGGTGTTCTTGGCCTTCGTGATCTCCGTGATCTTCTTGAAAAGTTCAAGAGAGAAGTTTGCGTTTGCTGCTGCCAGTGCCTCCATTGTCTGACCTATAGGGAATGGGATAAAGGAGTCATAGGAGTCAAAACTGTATTTCATCTCACCGTGTCATTCTAATGGCCATACACCAAAAAAGTTGTAAGCACCACACATAACCAAGGCTAAATTGTAGCAATCATAGAGAATTCCCCATTGAAATCTCTTTAACCCTTAAGAAAGTCAGTAGAACTTACCGTTAAAATGTATTTCGCTTCTGGTATCAAGTGATTTCTCACCACCAACGCAGAGATGTTTAATGTCATTCTCACCTCACTTCCCAAATTTATATTCCACTGCATTCTCAGCCACTCCCCTATTCCATGGAACAGGTTGGCTAATGCAACTCAGACATTTCCTGAGAACTACTAGATGTACAGAGTCTGCTCTCTGGACTCTGTACATCTAGTAGTTCTCAGGAAATGTCTGAGACTTTTTTTTACTTAATAAAACTGTGGTGTGTAACCTTACATTTTCACACCATTATCACATTGCATTATTCTTTATGCCACTTAGTTTGCTGTTGCAGTTGTCCTCTGGATTGAGGTTAAAAGAAGTAAAAATGCTAAAAATCATTGCCACCTTTCTACAATCTTAAATATATTGCTGATGTGAACAACTGAAAGTTAGAAAAATCTCCGAAACATCCAGAATATCTGATCAGAAATCAGGCTCTGATGTTTTCTCTGAGTTTGAGAACAGACCTGCAGTTAAGCACCTTTTTGAACATTACCAGGTCAACTGCAATCAGAACTAGTCTTGGCCTAACCACCTAATCAGCTCAAAACTGATTGGAAGAACCAATATAGTTTGTTGGTTCTAAACTCTGAAAGTTATAAGTTATAATTCATCAATTCATTTTCTCTTGGTAATAAAAAACACATACCTAAAATTCAGACAAAAATTATTTTCTTGATTCCTTAGGTAAGTTGCCTGAGAACAGAGTGCTCTCTAACACAGGCTGTGTGAAACCTGTTCTTTGAAAAGCATTTTTTTTAAAACAATTCTTTGGAAAGATATTTCTCAATTCAAAGGACACTGTAACCCAACCAAACCAACGCTGCCACCCCCAGCTGGAACGTGCCCCGTGGACAGCCGATTACATTAGGGTGTGTTCATAAGAAACTGTTGCTTCATACTACAAAGTCCATGCATCGAGAAAGAGGGACAGACAATGGCTGTCAGAAAAGAACCGTCTGGGTTTGTGGGCGTTTTATGGTTGTGTGGTTACCCTTGCTATTAGAAAAACTGGTGTGAGGCAGTTGCATGTTCAGTCTGCCGATGTCCAATGAGTAAGCCATCGCCATATCTCCAGTTTGACTTTGCTTTTATGCCACAGTTGCGCTATGTTATTATATATGCCTATAAAAGATTTCACAATTCGGATCTCACTCACTCACTCACTCACTCACTCTCTCACTCTAGTCTCTGTCACTCCAGGTGGTTTCCGCCTAAAGTACGTCGCCTCTCACAATTCTGAAGCACTAGACAACACGGAAGGATGAGTCGCCGCACTACATCAACATCAATCTGCATAGTGGGACTTTGTACTGAAACACAAGAAGGCCAAAATGCTTACATGGTAAAAGGTGGACCACTACATTAAGTTGATGTTGTTGGATGAACCTTGCAATCTCATGGGATTGTTGTACACATAAATCTGCCAGTTATACTTGTCAAACTTTTTAATGGTTAAAAAAATGCTGTACTGTGTACAAAGTAAACTGTTACCTTCAGTTGTGTGTTTACTGTATTCTTTGATATCTAAATTTCACTATGTACTGGAAAGGTCAAATATATTTCTAGGATGATTTGGATTTTATGCCAATTGTTGATTTTTTTTTTTTTCTCCCTGGAATTAACAGCAATAAATACAAAATTCAACTGCCTTGACCTTGTCTTGGAGTTAGATTTCCAGTCTTGATGCAATTGTAGTGAGATTAATTCACCTATGCTCACGTCACTGCACTCGTTTAGCACACCTGAGTAATTAGTGGCCATTGCTTGGGTGTGGCTATAAAAGCCTGGATGTGTGCAATATCCTGATATTGTGAATCGCTACCTCCTGTGCAGAGTGGCTTTCTGTTCCTCCCGCGGTAGGTTTTCTTCGCCTCTAAGCCAGTTGCGTGGAATTTATATCACACTGTGGACTAACTTCGTCCTTTATTGTAGCCTGATGTTGTGATCCTCTTCTCCTTCGCTGACCTCGAGAACTGTTGATCACTCTAGTTCCAGGTATGCTCTGTTCTTGAATGGATTAGCAGACCTGGTCGTTGAATTTTTATAATTATATTTATATCAGTGTCATGTTTGTTTAGTGAGGACGCACGTTCCCGCGGCAGCCAGTGTCTCCGAGTAACGTGGGTATTTTATTTAAATCTCCCTTTTGGCATAATTTTACCTCCGTTGGTTTTTAATTATGATTTGTGTTCTGCAGACACAACCCGGCCTGTTGGAGGGCGGGAGTCACCACACGAGCTGCTGCCTTGTCTTGTCGTTCTTTTGTTTTGGTTTATACAAGTTGTTTTGCGGTCCGTGTTTTATTTCAGTACCTGGGCATAGTAGTGCACAGCACGCGTTTATTCCTGTGTTCTGTTTATATCGTTTGCATGTGTATAGTTCTTTTAGTACTTCAGGTATCCTGTGAGAGGGGAATCTAACTTGCCTGTAGTTCCACGGAAGACCGCAGAAAACATCTTGGTCGCTACGCAAGAGCGATCGAACTAAGGCTAATATCTGGGCAGAACTTAGTTTTATATGTATGTTTTATTCTATGTGATAAGTGCTGTTTTATTTCGTTAAGATTTAAATGCAAACTGATTCACAATCTCCACGGTCTGTGACCGTGGATAATGACGCACTCTTGACTTCACGCACACAGCATCTATCACCTGTGCGCTTGCGCATAGCGTACCCTCTCACTTCCCCCATCTCTCCATTGAGCGCGCGACCGCATTTACTCGCAACTGCGCATACCCACACACGCACCCGCTCACACACACACAGACAGAGACGAGGAAGCTAACGCATCCTCCTCTGCATTGCTGAAACAGATTACTTCATTCCCCAATCCCACTGTGTGCCTTGCTCAATTGTTTTACTCCAGTGTGTATGTTATTATACCTGATTTGATATTACTATTAATTACCGTTTGTTATTTTTAATAAATTGTTTATTTTAGACTGAAACAATTGTCTTGCCTGTTATTGTTCCAATATTCCACTGAAAGCCATTTTCCGCCAATCAAGTACTTCAAATGCCTTCACTTCTCTGGTTGTTTCATGAAGTGTTATAGACTTAGTAGTGAAATTGTAGTACGATAGTATTGTGATACCATACTTAGACTGTAGCCTAGTGGTACAACTCGAGCTTTTCATTGTTTTAGTAATTTAATTATAAAATATTAAATACTAAATTTAATGATTATTACATTTTATGAGACTGATTTAATTAAACTAATGTAGCAACCCCGGTTTCACCTACAGCAATGACTTAAATCCAATCAAACTTACGGATCAGTGCACCATACACACAGCATGTACACTTGTTTATCTCTTACCTCTTGTTTGTCAACTCATACAACAACTTACAAACCTTGTGGGGCTTAAGAGCAAACTGCTGATCACATCATCAACGGCTGCACCAACTACCAGTGCCCTGGTCCTCAGGCACTGTCTACTTTGAACAATGAAGCCCTAGCATAGCTCCCGGACACAAACTTAGTTATTTAACTACAGTAAGAAATGTATTTCGAGACGTGTATATAAATATATATATATATATACACCTCAGAAGCAAACGTTTTGACCTAACCAGCACTGGTGAACTACAGGGACAATTCTCAGCTTTTTATTTGTTTGTCTAAATAAGCAGTCTCTTGCAATAATTCTCGCTGCATCTGACTGATTCTATTGGAGTGTGCGTTCTATTGCTGGACTGTACTTGCTAGTCAAATGAACCATTATTGTCTCTAGTGCTGAGGCTATATGAGGCAATATGTGTTAAAACATCATTAGTTTTTCCCCTTAAAGCACAAATACTGACACAATGGCACTATATTTTGAGTAGATTTATTTGACATGTGACATGGTATAACAAGTCAATAACCACATACGGATTTTTAAAATGTCTTTGGCTGCAAGAAGTGCTCGTGTTACAACTGGCTCTCCCAGGTTCATACAGTTAGGTAGAGTAACATTCTTAAAGCATCCAGTATAAGACTATTTTCCAATGAGAAGAAAAATTGAAATTTATAGTAAGACTTTAGGTTACAGGTAGCTAGTCAGACATAGGATCTCTTCAGACATTCCTGAGACATCTTTCTATGTAGACTTCTTTACCACTCTAGCCTCAGCTTAAGGGGAGCTGTAGCGGCCATAGAAGAGGATGCTCTGTGTGGGGTTGTGTCGGATGAAGAAGAGGAAGGGGTGGTCCGCCATGAACGTCTCTCGGGGTCTCATGGCACTGTTCCTACTCACGATGGCAGCTGTAGCTGCGCCTGCCACAGTGCCCTTCTCGTTCACTTCCACAAAGGACTTGTGCACGACCTTGGACAGAAACAGTTTGTCGCAGGACATGCCGGAGAAGTCACACTGGGGGCTAAAGGTATCCACCATGCCCATGCTGACCAGGATCTCCTCGAGATCATAGGTCTCTTCCAGCTTGAACCTGGGGAGACCCACCTGGACCTCCACGGTGTGCATCATGTCAGGCCTGGTCCACTCCACAAGTTTGTCATACGTGAGCTTTTGCTCCAGCTTAGGGAGTGGCAAAGAGAGAGGTTATATATCAGAGCAAGGACTGGGTATCTGAATGTCTGAATCTCTAATGATCCAGGTTGGACCCTATGTTACATAGCTAGCACAGCTGACGAAAAGGACTGCATGCTTACTTTTTCAAGTTTGAACATTAAAATATTAGTTTGTAGTTGACAAAAACACTTACGTACATAAACTATAACCTCTAATAGGTTAGGTTAGGCTGATAATAGGTTAGAGATATTTCATCTAATGTTGTATTTTTTTCATTCAGTTCTATGTTAGAAACTTTGAACCAACCCATCTAGCATTACTGTGCACGTCACTGTTTTACCTTCTCCAGTCCAGTGGCGTTGTCCTCCATGTTTTTTGGGAGCATAACGAGCATGCTCATGTCTTTACCCTCATAGGGGAGTTCCAGAATCTGGCAGTCGACATCAGGGATGTAGGTTAAGGAGAACGTAGCCGTCTGATGCATCATTTGCACAGGCTTACTTTCATTCTGCAAACAGACACAATTAGTTTAAAACACACAAGCACATGGGAGGGGAGTTCATTACCAACTGTTTTTGACAACCATTACCTTGTTGATCTTAAATTGTACTTCAGTGGTCTTGACAATGTTGAACTTCTTCTCCCAGTCGCCTTTGAAGTAGAGGGCGTTTACCAGCACAAGTCTTGTATAAGTATCCAAAATCCCTTCAGCCAACAGATCCTTGATTGTCTCTACAATATAGATGGATCAACAAATCAAGAACAAAGAAATTGAAACACAAATAAATCATTAGACGAATAAGAACAGCTGTTTCATTTTTACGGCAGTGACAGAAAGGTACAAAAAGAGATGTTTTGTGTGTAAGGTTATGCTGTTTGGGTTTCAGCACTGATTGATGATTACCTTGTGTCTTTTTCTCCACCCATTTGTTGATTTTTACTCTGGCCGCCTCTGCATTTGAGATGAAGTCAACCTCCTCCAACTCGGCAAGGTAGAGTGTCTTAGTGTCAGCAAGGAATTTCTGAAGAATGGGAGGGAAAAAAACAAGGAATGATGGCTTGATCAAAGTCAGGTCAGAACTATAGAGGCCATCATTTTCTGGCACTAACACACCCAGATTCCTGCTTCCTTTACTGGCATGGAAAAGTGTTGATCAATGTTACATTTCATGCCACATGCCAGTGACTGTGCTGTCTGTGTGAAGCAGATGGTCTTACCTCAACAAACTTGTAGGTCTTCTCTCCATAGAGGCGATTGGCCAGAATCAGTGCATATGGGGCTCCTTCTTTGTTGAGTTCAGCGAAGAGCTTGTTGAAGGCAACATGGACATCACCCTCAACTTTGTTAAGGTTCAGGGTCTTTAGAGAAAATGAAAAAAGGATTATTGATAAGTGTTCAGTTATATTGTGCCGATAAAACTAAAGGTCCTATGGTCCTTTCTACCGTCTTTTCCTACACTTTTCCTTGAAAACGACATGAAGAAAACCGCGGTGCAAAGAAAATCCGACTGCATATATACTAGGCTACTAATTATGCGAAGGTGGACGTTATTGGCTTGGGTCACATTGATCGGTTGTTGATTGGGTTGTTGTTGCTGTCGCAAGGAGTTGTGGGGCGATACTATCTATTTTCCATTCATAAAGGATGCTCCAGTGTACCCTATACTAAAGGAGATAAGGAAAAAAAGCATTTAAGATTCTTTCCTACGCATTCATGTCTGCCAGCATAATTTTGCTCAGTTAAAAGCAAAACACACTATCCGAATGAATTGTCTCCGTTTAATAAAATATTTTTAAAAACGTGGCTTCTGTATACGGGTAATCGTCATTGACTATAAGTAGGCCAGGTAACATTAACCTTCCTCAGAACCAGAGTGCTCCCGGTCCGCTTGTTGTTGCTACGTTATGGACATGCTACGAATGTATTGTGCAGCATTTTTTCAAAAGTTCTAAAAACAGCGTGAGGAGTTTTGGGTCTTGCTGCATTACTGAACTGTCCTGTTCTGTTCGGTTCTTGTGGGTAATCATAACATGGACATCATCCTCGACTTTGTCAAGGTTCAGAATCTTCAGGAAAAAGGTAAAAGGATTATTAATAAGTGTTCTGTTACTATATTCTGTGCTCACTTATCATCTACATCATGCACTGAATGCAGTTGCCCTGAGTGAAGCTATCTATGGCTTCACTGAACTGTGTGCATTGTGAACTCACCTCATGCATTTGGACTTCAGTATTTCCCTTGGCTCCGAGAGAGACCATGGCCAACGCAGAAGAGATGCTGAGTGGTGAGTAGAACACATTGCCGGTGTTCTTGGCCTTCGTGATCTCCGTGATCTTCTTGAAAAGTTCAAGAGAGAAGTTTGCGTTTGCTGCTGCCAGTGCCTCCATTGTCTGACCTATAGGGAATGGGATAAAGGAGTCATAGGAGTCAAAACTGTATTTCATCTCACCGTGTCATTCTAATGGCCATACACCAAAAAAGTTGTAAGCACCACACATAACCAAGGCTAAATTGTAGCAATCATAGAGAATTCCCCATTGAAATCTCTTTAACCCTTAAGAAAGTCAGTAGAACTTACCGTTAAAATGTATTTCGCTTCTGGTATCAAGTGATTTCTCACCACCAACGCAGAGATGTTTAATGTCATTCTCACCTCACTTCCCAAATTTATATTCCACTGCATTCTCAGCCACTCCCCTATTCCATGGAACAGGTTGGCTAATGCAACTCAGACATTTCCTGAGAACTACTAGATGTACAGAGTCTGCTCTCTGGACTCTGTACATCTAGTAGTTCTCAGGAAATGTCTGAGACTTTTTTTTACTTAATAAAACTGTGGTGTGTAACCTTACATTTTCACACCATTATCACATTGCATTATTCTTTATGCCACTTAGTTTGCTGTTGCAGTTGTCCTCTGGATTGAGGTTAAAAGAAGTAAAAATGCTAAAAATCATTGCCACCTTTCTACAATCTTAAATATATTGCTGATGTGAACAACTGAAAGTTAGAAAAATCTCCGAAACATCCAGAATATCTGATCAGAAATCAGGCTCTGATGTTTTCTCTGAGTTTGAGAACAGACCTGCAGTTAAGCACCTTTTTGAACATTACCAGGTCAACTGCAATCAGAACTAGTCTTGGCCTAACCACCTAATCAGCTCAAAACTGATTGGAAGAACCAATATAGTTTGTTGGTTCTAAACTCTGAAAGTTATAAGTTATAATTCATCAATTCATTTTCTCTTGGTAATAAAAAACACATACCTAAAATTCAGACAAAAATTATTTTCTTGATTCCTTAGGTAAGTTGCCTGAGAACAGAGTGCTCTCTAACACAGGCTGTGTGAAACCTGTTCTTTGAAAAGCATTTTTTTTAAAACAATTCTTTGGAAAGATATTTCTCAATTCAAAGGACACTGTAACCCAACCAAACCAACGCTGCCACCCCCAGCTGGAACGTGCCCCGTGGACAGCCGATTACATTAGGGTGTGTTCATAAGAAACTGTTGCTTCATACTACAAAGTCCATGCATCGAGAAAGAGGGACAGACAATGGCTGTCAGAAAAGAACCGTCTGGGTTTGTGGGCGTTTTATGGTTGTGTGGTTACCCTTGCTATTATAAAAACTGGTGTGAGGCAGTTGCATGTTCAGTCTGCCGATGTTCAATGAGTAAGCCATCGCCATATCTCCAGTTTGACTTTGCTTTTATGCCACAGTTGCGCTATGTCATTGAGGAAATCATCGTAAAATGAAATGAATGTTGCAGCTCACCTCCGCCACCTTATTTCTTTTCACCATGACACGTTGCTAAGCTGGATCCGAGAGCGGCTCGGGGGCCCCGGTGTCCCATCAACACCCCGTGGGTGCCATCAGCATCAACCCAGCCGCCCCCGCCACGTGCTCCCCACCCACACCCCTGGACCTGCCCCAAGCCCGAGCCCCGCCCTAAGGCACAGTATGGCACAGAGTGACAGCACCTCGTACATCAACAGCAGCACCTGTGGTGGCAACAGCCTCGCCCAGCATCAACAATAGCCATTACCACCACCGCAACAGCAGCACGGCCCTCCTCACCCCCAGCAGCAACAGCCTATGGGCTGCGGCGCTTGCGGTTGCCGTGGCAGCTGTGGCGGCGGCGGTAGCAGGGGTGGTGGTGGTGGTGGGGGTGGTGGGGGTGGTGGTGGGGGTGGGGGTGGGGGTGGTGGTGGGGGTGGTGGCGGTGGCAGCAGAGGTGGTGGTGGTGGTGGGGGTGGTGGGGGTGGCGGCGGCGGCCACGTGTCCAGTTACTACTTCCACCAGATGGCGCCGGCGAGGCAGGTTTTCCAGCAGATGCCACACATCTTCCCACTCTCCTCCCTCTGCAGCAACAGCTACCTCAGCAGATGGCGGCCTTCAGGGGCTTCTACCCGCAGGTGTACCCAACCACCATGGGCTCCATGCAGGGTGCCGGCGTGGCCATGGCGGGCGTGGGGGGCATCAACAAGAAGAATGGCAACATCTCCTGCTACAACTGCGGCACCACCGGGCACATTGCACAGGACTGCAAGCAGCCCTCCATTGACGCCACACAGCAAGGTAGCCTTCAAGGCGCTTCATGTCTTTAGTCTGTACATCCGTATAAACTGTGGTTTGTTTGGTTTCACATAGAAACACCCTAAAGGGATTTATTTTGGAACCTTTTCAGCCTTGAAGAACAAGGGATTTATTTGAAAACTCCTCTGTAATGCCCTTTCTTTCTGAGGGTTCTAAATAAAGCCTCTATAATCTGTATTCTGGCAAAAAGTGCACAGAGAGCTCTTCATCCAAAGATGGTGGTTCAGAATGTTCCAGAAGAATTTTAGGCCCCTTAGCAGCTTCTAGGCAGGACCTTCCAGGATTATTCTATGATGACAAATGAATCCTTCACACATATACAGTATATGCCTATAAAAGATTTCACAATTTGGATCTCACTCACTCTTGCTACTCTCTGTCACTCCAGGTGGTTTCCGGCTACAGTACGTCGCCTCTCACAATTCTGAAGCACTAGACAACACGGAAGGATGAGTCGCTGCACCCACCAAACATCTCCTGTTGGACGTTGGCAATCCACCCGTAAACACTATATTAGGAGGGTGGGGGTATCGGCTGAGCTCTTCATCTCACCGCCACTCCTGTCCCGCCATTTCATCTTTGCATTTCTTCAGGTGTGACTAAAGACTTGGCAAGCGTGAATACTTGTGCCTCCTTGTTTGTACACAAGAGGGAGAGAGAGAGAGAGAGAAGCTGTCTTGCTTCATGTAGGGACTCTTTCCAAGTGGCTTCTGGTATTTTGCACTGAAGACTCGCCCCAAGACAGCGGCTTATGTTTACTAATTTATTTTTTAAAGATGTTTAAAAAAGAAAATAACAAAAGGCATATGTGTCTCCTACGAGTATGAAAGGTTTTTGAAATGATTTGTTCATTGATTTAAAAAGGGAGATCCATAGTGGTCTAAGTCAAGGGTTTCCTACCTTTTTTACAATTGTATATTTATGCTCTGGAAAAGAAAACTATGTTTGGTTCATTTGTATTATTGTTGTTGATGTTGAATTATACAGTAAAGAAAATACAACAAAAAAGGGGGAAATAGAATTTTGTTTCCTTTTTTCCCTTTTGCTGCAGTGTTTTGAATGTACAACAGTTTAAACTTCTTTGTGCTAAGGAATTTCAGTTTTCAAAAACATTTGAGCGCATTTCCAGTCTACATAATGTGAATTCCCAACTACAAAGTTTCTTTTATCATGTTTTCATCATGTCATAGTGAAAAATAGCTGCTGTTAATTGTTTTTCTCGTTTTGGCAATAAGCACTATATCAAGTAAGGGTTCTACAAAGACTACCCTCAGCAAAACTGAGTTCAAGGTTCTCGCAATGACAAACAGCACTCGGCAAATTTGACTAACTACTGTGTAATCCCATCCAGTAGGCCTCAGACGATGCACTGTGCTGTATTGCCACTAGATGGTGCCATTGGGTATCACAGCTCTCCCTAACGCCAGTCAGTGTTGACTTTCAAGCGTAGCTCCGTCGGCTTGTTTGTATCGATGCGGTAGCTTCCCCTCTAGAGAAGTGTCATTCTGTTCGTTTTAATTGCTCTTTTTTACCCACTGTTCACTTTACAGCCTCGTTGTTTGTCCTTCCTTATTTTTGTTTGTGTGTTTTGTTTTGATGGTGTTTTTTTTCTCTCGTGCAACTATGATATACTCTGGTTTCACCAAGGACAAAGCCTAGATTAGTAGACTCATAGCAGGTCATGCCAATTTTAAGAAACATATGCATAGTTAGACTCGATAAGGAAAATGGAATAGGATCGTAATGAACATGAGCGCTACTGTCACTGTCAGAAAGAAAACTTGCAAGAGAAGGAGAACACTGACATTACTCTCGTAGGCTACTCCAGGTTAGGTTTCTGAGTGCGATTATTTTGGTGAGCAGTTAATATTTCAGTTCAGTGCTTAAGGATTTTCTTAAAATGTTCTGAAGTGACTGCTGAAATTGTAAACCTATTTTGCTTGAAGAGAAGAACAACAACAACAGAAACATAGTTTTACAATTACACTAAACATCAATCTGCATAGTGGGACTTTGTACTGAAACACAAGAAGGCCAAAATGCTTACATGGTAAAAGGTGGACCACTACATTAAGTTGATGTTGTTGGATGAACCTTGCGATCTCATGGGATTGTTGTACACATAAATCTGCCAGTTATACTTGTCAAACTTTTTAATGGTTAAAAAATGCTGTACTGTGTACAAGGTAAACTGTTACCTTCAGTTGTGTGTTTACTGTATTCTTTGATATCTAAATGTCATTATGTACTGGAAAGGTCAAATATATTTCTAGGATGATTTGGATTTTATGCCAATTGTTGATGTTTTTTTTTTTCTCCCTGGAATTATCAGCAATACATACAAAATGTAACTGCCTTGACCTTGTCTTGGAGTTAGATTTCCAGTCTTAATGCAATGACTTTAATCCAATCAAACTTACGCATCAGTGCACCACTCATGCAGCATGTACACTTGTTTATCTCTTACCTCTTGTTTGTCAACACATACAACAACTTACAAACCTTGTGGGGCCCCGGAGCAAACTGCTGATCACATCATCAACGGCTGCACCAAGTACCAGTGCCCATGTCCTCAGGCACTGTCTACTTTGAACAATGAAGCCCTAGCATGGCTCCCGGACACAAACTTAGTTATTTAACTACAGTAAGAAACGTATTTCGAGACATACGAATATATATATATATACCTCAGAAGCAAACGTTTTGACCTAACCAGCACTGGTGAACTACAGGGACAATTCTCAGCTTTTTATTTGTTTTTCTATATACGCAGTCCCTTGCAATAATTCTCGCTGCATCTGACTGATTCTATTGGAGTGTGAGTTCTACTGCTGGACCGTACTTGCTAGTCAAATGAACCATTATTAAACAAGTGACGCTGAGGCAATATGTGTTAAAACTAGTGCTGTCAGTTTAACGCGTTATTAACGGCGTTAACGCAAACCCATTTTAACGCCGTTAATTTTTTTATCGCGAGATTAACGCAAATTTTTTTTTTTATAATTTTTTATTTATTTATTTTTTTAGATTAACGTTCTTTTTGGCCTCGCAAACTGTGTAGTAGGTTAACGTTACGGGTTGAGTGAATGGTGAGCGCGATACGGCGAAATGGATGATAAAAAGCTTCTGAATGGAAAGTTTACTTTTAAAAGTTGTGTTGTGCAAAAGAAGCGAGCTTCACTGTTGTCTGAAAATGTCAACAGGCAGCTGGCTGAAAGCAAAGAAGTAGTAGGCTTACCTTTTATTGGTAACCTAACTGTTACGGTTCATTGTTTCTGAAATAAGAGGCCTGACTGCTATGTTCCCAGCAAACTTGAAAAAAAGAAAATATTAAGCCATGGTTTAACTGCACTATAGGCTGAGTCCTTGTTTACCTGAAATATGCACTTTATAATTTTATTTTCTACTGCCCTGTTTGGCAATGTTGGTTTTGAATCAAATAAAACATTTGCATAAAGCAAGCCAATCCACTTTTCCATGTTGATAAGGGCATTCAAATAAAAATAAAATGATGGAAAAAATAAATAAATGAAGGGACATTTAGAATAGATACAAATTTGCGATTAATCGCGATTCATTTTGAGTTAACTATGACATAAATGCGATTAATCGCGATTAAATATTTTAATCGTTTGACAGCACTAGTTAAAACATCATTTGTTTTTTCCCCTTAAAGCACAAATACTGAGACAATGGCACTATGTTTCCAGTAGATTTATTTGACATGTGACATGGTATAACAAGTCAATAACCACATATGGATTTTTTTAATGTTTTTGGCTGCAAGAAGTGCTCGTGTTACAACTGGCTCTCCCAGGTTCATACAGTTAGGTAGAGTAACATTCTTAAAGCATCCAGTATAAGACTATTTTCCAATGAGAAGAAAAATTCGAATTTATAGTAAGACTTTAGGTTACAGGTAGTTAGTCAGACACAGGATCTCTTCAGACATTCCTGAGACATCTTTCTATGTAGACTTCTTTACCACTCTAGCCTCAGCTTAAGGGGAGCTGTAGCGGCCATAGAAGAGGATGCTCTGTGTGGGGTTGTGTCGGATGAAGAAGAGGAAGGGGTGGTCCGCCCTGAACATTTTTTGTATCAGAGGCATACTGCTAGTGATTAGTGTAGCTGTGACAGCTGTAGCTGCGGCTGCCTCAGTGCCCTCCTCGGTCACTTCCACAAAGGACTTCTGCACGACCTTGGACAGAACCAAGTTGTTGCAGGGCGACATGCCGGAGAAGTCACACTTCTTGGGGCTAAAGGCATCCACCATGCCCATGCTGACCAGGATCTCCTTGAGATCATAGGTCTCTTCCAGCTTGAACCTGGGGAGACCCACCTTGACCTCCACGGTGTGCATCATGTCAGGCCTGGTCCACTCCACAAGTTTGTCATACGTGAGCATCTGCTCCAGCTTAGGGAGTGGCAAAGAGAGAGGTTATATATCAGAGCAAGGACTGGGTATCTGAATGTCTGAATCTCTAATGATCCAGGTTGGACCCTCTGTTACATAGCTAGCACAGCTGACGAAAAGGACTATATGCTTAATTTTTCAAGTTTGAACATTCAAATATTAGTTTTGTAGTTGACAAAAACACTTACGTACATAAACTATAACCTCTAATAGGTTAGGTTAGGCTGATAATAGGTTAGAGATATTTCATCTAATGTTCATTCAGTTCTATGTTAGATACTTTGCACCAACCCATCTAGCATTACTGTGCACGTCACTGTTTTACCTTCTCCAGTCCAGTGGTGTTGTCCTCCATGTTGTTTGGGAGCATAATGAGCATGCTCATGTCTTTACCCTCATAGGGGAGTTCCAGAATCTGGCAGTCGACATCGGGGACGTAGGTTAAGGAGAACCCAGCTGTCTGCTGCATCATTTGCACAGGCTTACTTTCATTCTGCAAACAGACACAAGGACTTAATACACACAAGCACATCGGAGGGGAGTTCATTATCAACTGTTTTTGACAACCATTACCTTGTTGATCTTAAATTGTACTTCAGTGGTATTGCCCCTGTTGAACTTCATCTCCCAGTCGCCTTTGAAGTAGAGGGCGTTTACCAGCACAAGTCTTGTTTCATCATCCACATCCCCTTTAGCCAACAGATCCTTGATTTTCTCTACAATATAGATGGATCAATACGAAAACGAATAAGAACAGCTGTTTCATTTTTACGGCAGTGACAGAAAGGTACAAAAAGAGGTGTTTTGTATGTAAGGTTATGCTGTTTGGGTTTCAGCACTGATTGATGATTACCTTGTGTCTTTTTCTCCACCCATTTGTTGATTTTTACTCGGGCCGCCTCTGCATTTGAGATGAAGTCAACAGCCTCCAACTCGGCAAGGTAGAGTGTCTTAGTGTCATCAAGGAATTTCTGAAGAATGGGAGGGAAAAAAACAAGGAATGATGGCTTGATCAAAGTCAGGTCAGAACTATAGAGGCCATACTTTTCTGGCACTAACACACTCAAATTCCTGCTTCCTTTACTGGCATGGAAAAGTGTTGATCAATGTTACATTTCATGCCACATGCCAGTGACTGTGCTGTCTGTGTGAAGCAGATGGTCTTACCTCAACAAACTTGTAGGTCTTCTCTCCATAGAGGCGATTGGCCAGACTCAGTGCATATGGGGCTCCGTCTTTGTTGAGTTCAGCCAAGAGCTTGTTGAAGCCAACATGGACATCACCCTCAACTTTGTTAAGGTTCAGGGTCTTTAGAGAAAATGAAAAAGGATTATTGATAAGTGTTCAGTTATATTGTGCCGATAAAACTAAAGCTCGTATGGATCTTTCTATCGTCTTTTCCTACACTTTTCCTTGAAAACGTCATGAGATCAAGGAAAGATGTGAAGTACAATTCATAAGGACTTTGGCAAAGATAACCGCGGTGCAAAGAGAATCCGACTGCACATATACTAGGCTACTAATTTTGCAAAGGTGGATGTTATTGGCTTGGGTCACGTTGATCGGTTGTTGATCGATTGTTTGTTGATGTCGCAAGGAATTGGGGCGATACTATCTATTTTCCATTCATAAAGGATGCTCCAGTGTACCCTATACTAAAGGAGATAAGGAAAGGAAACATTTAAGCTTCTTTACGCATTCATGTCTGCCAGCATCATTTTGCTCAGTTAAAAGCAAAACACACTATCCAAACGAATTGTCTCCGTTTAATAAAATATTTTTTAAAACGTGGCTTCTGTATACGGGTAATCGTCATTGACTATAAGTATAGGCCAGGTAACATTAACCTACAAAAAAGGTAAAAGTATTATTAATAAGTGTTCTGTTACTATATTCTGTGCTCACTTATCATCTACATCATCAGTGGCGGTTCTACACGGAGGCCTGGGGTGGCCCGTGCCCCCGTAGACATGTCCCTGGCCACCCCTGTGGCCACCCCGTGCTGACTAAATAAAAAATTATGAATTCATTATGATTTTACACCCGAGCGCCAAAAGCGGAACAAATGCGACGCAACGTTCTACACGGGTAAATTAAAGCGGCGCACCCAAACACTGTAGTCTGCCAGGTGTGGTGCTCGTCGGTGAAGGAGAGCTCAGCAACTACTATTCGTGGATACCATGTGACGTCACTGTGTCTAAGCGTCGCCATATTTGTGTCCAACACGGCCGCAGTAGTCTGGCTGTGCGTCGGTCACAACCCACAGAAAGTAAAAAATCCCGGGATATGTTTTGCTGTTGGATGCGACAACTGTCGCCTAAGAAACCCAGATATACAATTTCGTTATATTCCAAAAGATTTAGGGAATGACTGACCTGTTAAGTGAAATGCAGCACGTTGATACAATCGTGAATAATTACTGTGTCTTATTAAAGCTAAACTCTCCTGAGCAAACTAGAGTGCTAATAGCTAGCGAGCTGTTTTGCCCTTTACAGTACTAAAGGCTTTAGCTACATCTCGTCAGCCCATATTGGCACTCTTAACCACCACTAAAATAACTAAAATAGATGGATTATGTACAAGATAAATGTAAATGTCAGGAAAAGAAAGTTGGGGCAGACGCTTTACAGACTTTAAGGGACAAAATAAAGTTGAAGTTAATAAATATGGATCGCAGCCAATAATCAATGCCTTTTCCAAATATCGCTGTCCTTCTGTCTCATTTAGATGTGCTATCACAGACATTTCTGGTGGGGCAATTTTGTATGACGATATGTTCGTTGTCATGACTGTTCGCCAGCTAAGTGCTAACCAACCACTAGAATTAGAAAATACTACATTCAAAAAGTCTAAATTTAAAGAAACTATAAACAGAAAACAATACTATTATAATATTATTATTATATTATTACTATATATTATTATATATGACTACCTAGCTACTATTGGTTAAAAAAAATCTTACAATTTTGATGTGCCCCTCTCGTTAAATACTGGCCCCTCCTTGGCCCCCCTAGTAAAAATGGTCTAGAACCGCCACTGTACATCATGCACTGAATGCAGTTGCCCTGAGTGAAGCTATCCATGGCTTCACTGAACTGTGTGCATTGTGAACTCACCTCAAGAATTTGGACTTCAGTATTTCCCCTGGCTCCGAGAGAGACCATGGCCAATGCAGAAGAGATGCTGAATGGTGAGTAGAACACATTGCCGGTGTTCTTGGCCTTCGTGATCTCCGTGATTTTCTTGAAAAGTTCAAGAGAGAAGTTTGCGTTTGCTGCTGCCAGTGCCTCCATTGTCTGACCTATAGGGAATGGGATAAAGGAGTCATATGAGCAGTGGTGGAGGAAGTACTGAAGTTTAGTACTTAAGTAAAAGTACAAGTACCCAGCAAAATATATACTTTAGTAAAAGTAGAAGTACTACATCAACAATCCTACTTAAGTAAAAGTAAAAAGTACTTACTTTTAAATGTACTTTAAGTATTGAAAGTAAAAGTACTCAAGCAATGGGTTGTCTCTCAATGTCTAAGCTGTGCCATTTTG
This sequence comes from Clupea harengus, assembly GCF_900700415.2. Lineage (NCBI taxonomy): Eukaryota > Metazoa > Chordata > Actinopteri > Clupeiformes > Clupeidae > Clupea > Clupea harengus. The sequence goes on along the minus strand of NW_024879667.1, from coordinate 72,704 downwards.
ATAAAGAATGCAGATATAGCTACTGGTAATACTTATGCCTCTACAGAGGTCACTAATAGTAATAATTATAAGCAACAACATTTGTTTATTGGAAAGGTTGGTGTACTTATTGTGCTTACTCTCTGTAATACTGTTCACACTCGAATTTACAATTCTGCAGATGACAAGTTATCTACCAGGGAGTATCTGCAACGTTAATACTGTTAAGCCTAACCAATGAAGACCACATGCGATATCTTTAAATCTTTTATTTAATTGTAAACGTGTACAAATGTAATTGTAAAACTGGTCAATGCAGAGTTTTATGCTCTATTGATTGCAGAAAAGGAAAAAACATAATAATGTGTAACCCAAGACTAGGCATTAAGTTTGCATGCCAGGCAATAACCAGTCAATAAAAAAGGCAGATCTTCACTCTAGCTTGACATAGTTTAACCTACCAGCTTTATCTTACCACTACGTTACATGAATAATTATGGTACAATCATGTTATTTTGATGCTATTGCTGTATGTCAACATGTATTTCGCTAGATAACAGTATTATATCATGTCAGTAACCAAATTAAATATATATAATATGCAAAAGTCAGGGACATTAACTTAGCAAGAATTTCGCTTATCCGTCATGCTTCTTTTAATTTGAAGGTGAATTCTTGAAGGCTAGCAACTCCTTTTTTTGAGGCAGACAGGAAACGCACTGAAACCTCCACGAGTCATTCTTGGGGCCTCTGAACTCGAATATGTCTTTTAAATAGGGCCAAGGGTGGCTCATATCAGAGGGTCGAGGCTGACTCTGGATCCATGTTGAATGATTAGGCAGTTTGTCAGGCTGTCTGTTGAATGTTTAGCCAAAAGGCAAGTCTACCGCTTGCGCTGCTGCCAAACGCGCACTCTGCTGTCATTGGAGCAGATAGAGCCACCTGATTGGTTTAAACTTCCAAAACAGCAACGCAATCCATATTTCTGTGTAGGCAACATTTTGGCGAAAATGTGTTCATAAAATGTAACGAGTAACGACACATATTGTAGAATGTAGTGGAGTAAAAAGTATAGATAATAGCTGCAAAATGTAATGAAGTAAAAGTAAAAAGTATGCACTATTATTTTTACTTAAATAAAGTACAGATACGTAAAAAACTTAAAGTCAGTAGAACTTACCGTTAAAATGTATTTCGCTTCTGGTATCAAGTGATTTCTCACCACCAACGCAGAGATGTTTAATGTCATTCTCACCTCACTTCCCAAATTTATATTCCACTGCATGCTCAGCCACTCCCCTATTCCATGGAACAGGTTGGCTAATGCAACTCAGACATTTCCTGAGAACTACTAGATGTACAGAGTCTGCTCTCTGGACTCTGTACATCTAGTAGTTCTCAGGAAATGTCTGAGACTTTTTTTTACTTAATAAAACTGTGGTGTGTAACCTTACATTTTCACACCATTATCACATTGCATTATTCTTTATGCCACTGAGTTTGCTGCTGCAGTTGTCCTCTGGATTGAGGTTAAAAGAAGTAAAAATGCTAAAAATCATTGCCACCTTTCTACAATCTTAAAAATATTGCTGATGTGAACAACTGAAAGTTAGAACAATCTCCGAAACATCCAGAATATCTGATCAGAAATCAGGCTCTGATGTTTTCTCTGAGTTTGAGAACAGACCTGCAGTTAAGCACCTTTTTGAACATTACCAGGTCAACTGCAATCAGAACTAGTCTTGGCCTAACCACCTAATCAGCTCAAAACTGATTGGAAGACCTAATATAGTTAGTTGGTTCTAAACTCTGAAAGTTATAAGTTATAATTAATCAATTCATTTTCTCTTGGTAATAAAAAAACACATACCTAAAATTCAGACAAAAATTATTTTCTTGATTCCTTAGGTAAGTTGCCTGAGAACAGAGTGCTCTCTAATACAGGCTGTGTGAAAACTGTTCTTTGGAAAGCATTTTTTTTTAAATAATTCTTTGGAAAGATATTTCTCAATTCAAAGGACACTGTAACCCAACCAAACCCACGCTGCCACACCCAGCTGGAACGTGCCCCCGTGGACAGCCGATTACGTTAGGGTGTGTTCATAAGAAACTGTTGCTTCATACTACAAAGTCCATGCATCGAGAAAGAGGGACAGACAACGGCTGTCAGAAAAGAACCGATTGGGTTTGTGGGTTTTGTTTTATGGTTGTGTGGTTACTCTTGCTATTAGAAAAACTGGTGTGAGGCAGTTGCATGTTCAGTCTGCCGATGTTCAATGAGTAAGCCATCGCCATATCTCCAGTTTGACTTTGCTTTTATGCCACAGTTGCGCTATGTCATTGAGGAAATCATCGTAAAATGAAATGAATGTTGCAGCTCACCTCCGCCACCTTATTTCTTTTCACCATGACACGTTGCTAAGCTGGATCCGAGAGCGGCTCGGGGGCCCCGGTGTCCCATCAACACCCCGTGGGTGCCATCAGCATCAACCCAGCCGCCCCCGCCACGTGCTCCCCACCCACACCCCTGGACCTGCCCCAAGCCCGAGCCCCGCCCTAAGGCACAGTATGGCACAGAGTGACAGCACCTCGTACATCAACAGCAGCACCTGTGGTGGCAACAGCCTCGCCCAGCATCAACAATAGCCATTACCACCACCGCAACAGCAGCACGGCCCTCCTCACCCCCAGCAGCAACAGCCTATGGGCTGCGGCGCTTGCGGTTGCCGTGGCAGCTGTGGCGGCGGCGGTAGCAGGGGTGGTGGTGGTGGTGGGGGTGGTGGGGGTGGCGGCGGCGGACACGTGTCCAGTTACTACTTCCACCAGATGACGCCGGCGAGACAGGTGTTCCAGCAGATGCCGCACATCTTCCCAATCTCCTCCCTCTGCAGCAGCAGCTACCTCAGCCAGGGGGCGCCACAGGGTAGCAGCACCACGCAGTTGCCCTTCTTCCCGCAGGGCGTCGCCACTGCCACCTACCCGGGCGGAGCGCTCCTGCACACACACACGCACGCCCATATGCACGGCCACGGCCACACACACTCGGAGCACGTGTTGAAAAAAAAAAAGAAAGTCCATTTGAGTGCCTCTCAGCCTCTGAAAAGGTTTTTACAGTAGCAGATGGACTTTGGCCAGCTACGGGTTTCAGCAGATGGCGGCCTTCAGGGGCTTCTACCCGCAGGTGTACCCAACCACCATGGGCTCCATGCAGGGTGCCGGCGTGGCCATGGCGGGCGTGGGGGGCATCAACAAGAAGAATGGCAACATCTCCTGCTACAACTGCGGCACCACCGGGCACATTGCACAGGACTGCAAGCAGCCCTCCATTGACGCCACACAGCAAGGTAGCCTTCAAGGCGCTTCATGTCTTTAGTCTGTACATCCGTATAAACTGTGGTTTGTTTGGTTTCACATAGAAACACCCTAAAGGGATTTATTTTGGAACCTTTTCAGCCTTGAAGAACAAGGGATTTATTTGAAAACTCCTCTGTAATGCCCTTTCTTTCTGAGGGTTCTAAATAAAGCCTCTATATTCTGTATTCTGGCAAAAAGTGCACAGAGAGCTCTTCATCCAAATATGGTGGTTCAGAATGTTCCAGAAGAATTTTAGGCCCCTTAGCAGCTTCTAGGCAGGACCTTCCAGGATTATTCTATGATGACAAATGAATCCTTCACACATATATATATATATATATATATATATATATGCCAATAAAAGATTTCACAATTTGGATCTCACTCACTCTTGCTACTCTCTGTCACTCCAGGTCGTTTCCGGCTACAGTACGTCGCCTCTCACAATTCTGAAGCACTAGACAACACGGAAGGATGAGTCGCTGCACCCACCAAACATCTCCTGTTGGACATTGGCAATCCACCCGTAAACACTATATTAGGAGGGTGGGGGTATCGGCTGAGCTCTTCATCTCACCGCCACTCCTGTCCCGCCATTTCATCTTTGCATTTCTTCAGGTGTGACTAAAGACTTGGCAAGCGTGAATACTTGTGCCTCCTTGTTTGTACACAAGAGGGAGAGAGAGAGAGAGAGAAGCTGTCTTGCTTCATGTAGGGACTCTTTCCAAGTGGCTTCTGGTATTTTGCACTGAAGACTCGCCCCAAGACAGCGGCTTATGTTTACTAATTTATTTTTTAAAGATGTTTAAAAAAGAAAATAACAAAAGGCATATGTGTCTCCTACGAGTATGAAAGGTTTTTGAAAAAATTTGTTCATTGATTTAAAAAGGGAGATCCATAGTGGTCTAAGTCAAGGGTTTCCTACCTTTTTTACAATTGTATATTTATGCTCTGGAAAAGAAAACTATGTTTGGTTCATTTTTATTATTGTTCTTGATGTTGAATTATACAGTAAAGAAAATACAACAAAAAAGGGGGAAATAGAATTTTGTTTCCTTTTTTCCCTTTTGCTGCAGTGTTTTGAATGTACAACAGTTTAAACTTCTTTGTGCTAAGGAATTTCAGTTTTCAAAAACATTTGAGCGCATTTCCAGTCTACATAATGTGAATTCCCAACTACAAAGTTTCTTTTATCATGTTTTCATCATGTCATAGTGAAAAATAGCTGCTGTTAATTTTTTTTCTCGTTTTGGCAATATGCACTATATCAAGTAAGGGTTCTACAAAGACTACCCTCAGCAAAACTGAGTTCAAGGTTCTCGCAATGACAAACAGCACTCGGCAAATTTGACTAACTACTGTGTAATCCCATCCAGTAGGCCTCAGACGATGCACTGTGCTGTATTGCCACTAGATGGTGCCATTGGGTATCACAGCTCTCCCTAACGCCAGTCAGTGTTGACTTTCAAGCGTAGCTCCGTCGGCTTGTTTGTATCGATGCGGTAGCTTCCCCTCTAGAGAAGTGTCATTCTGTTCGTTTTAATTGCTCTTTTTTACCCACTGTTCACTTTACAGCCTCGTTGTTTGTCCTTCCTTATTTTTGTTTGTGTGTTTTGTTTTGATGGTGTTTTTTTTCTCTCGTGCAACTATGATATACTCTGGTTTCACCAAGGACAAAGCCTAGATTAGTAGACTCATAGCAGGTCATGCCAATTTTAAGAAACATATGCATAGTTAGACTCGATAAGGAAAATGGAATAGGATCGTAATGAACATGAGCGCTACTGTCACTGTCAGAAAGAAAACTTGCAAGAGAAGGAGAACACTGACATTACTCTCGTAGGCTACTCCAGGTTAGGTTTCTGAGTGTGATTATTTTGGTGAGCAGTTAATATTTCAGTTCAGTGCTTAAGGATTTTCTTAAAATGTTCTGAAGTGACTGCTGAAATTGTAAACCTATTTTGCTTGAAGAGAAGAACAACAACAACAGAAACATAATTTTAGTTACACTAAACATCAATCTGCATAGTGGGACTTTGTACTGAAACACAAGAAGGCCAAAATGCTTACATGGTAAAAGGTGGACCACTACATTAAGTTGATGTTGTTGGATGAACCTTGCGATCTCATGGGATTGTTGTACACATAAATCTGCCAGTTATACTTGTCAAACTTTTTAATGGTTAAAAAAATGCTGTACTGTGTACAAGGTAAACTGTTACCTTCAGTTGTGTGTTTACTGTATTCTTTGATATCTAAATGTCATTATGTACTGGAAAGGTCAAATATATTTCTAGGATGATTTGGATTTTATGCCAATTGTTGATGTTTTTTTTTTCTCCCTGGAATTATCAGCAATAAATACAAAATGTAACTGCCTTGACCTTGTCTTGGAGTTAGATTTCCAGTCTTAATGCAATGACTTTAATCCAATCAAACTTACGCATCAGTGCACCACTCATGCAGCATGTACACTTGTTTATCTCTTAGCTCTTGTTTGTCAACTCATACAACAACTTACAAACCTTGTGGGGCTCAAGAGCAAACTGCTGATCACATCATCAACGGCTGCACCAACTACCAGGGCCCTGGTCCTCAGGCACTGTCTACTTTGAACAATGAAGCCCTAGCATGGCTCCCGGACACAAACTTAGTTATTTAACTACAGTAAGAAATGTATTTCGAGACATGTATATAAATATATATACCTCAGAAGCAAACGTTTTGACCTAACCAGCACTGGTGAACTACAGGGACAATTCTCAGCTTTTTATTTGTTTTTCTAAATACGCAGTCCCTTGCAATAATTCTCGCTGCATCTGACTGATTCTATTGGAGTGTGAGTTCTACTGCTGGACCGTACTTGCTAGTCAAATGAACCATTATTAAACAAGTGACGCTGAGGCAATATGTGTTAAAACATCATTTGTTTTTTCCCCTTAAAGCACAAATACTGAGACAATGGCACTATGTTTCCAGGAGATTTATTTGACATGTGACATGGTATAACAAGTCAATAACCACATATGGATTTTTTAAATGTTTTTGGCTGCAAGAAATGCTCGTGTTACAACTGCCTCTCCCAAGTTCATACAGTAAGGTAGAGTAATATTCTTAAAGCACCCAGTATAAGACTATTTTCAAATGAGAAGAAAAATTAAAATTTATAGTAAGACTTTAGGTTACAGGTAGCTAGTCAGACACAGGATCTCTTCAGACATTCCTGAGACATCTTTCTATGTAGACTTCTTTACCACTCTAGCCTCAGCTTAAGGGGAGCTGTAGCGGCCATAGAAGAGGATGCTCTGTGTGGGGTTGTGTCGGATGAAGAAGAGGAAGGGGTGGTCCGCCATGAACATTTTTTGTATCAGAGGCATACTGGTAAGTGTAGCTGTGACAGCTGTAGCTGCGCCTGCCTCAGTGCCCTCCTCGGTCACTTCCACAAAGGACTTCTGCACGACCTTGGACAGAACCAAGTTGTTGCAGGGCGACATGCCGGAGAAGTCACACTTCTGGGGGCTAAAGGCATCCACCATGCCCATGCTGACCAGGATCTCCTCGAGATCATAGGTCTCTTCCAGCTTGAACCTGGGGAGACCCACCTTGACCTCCACGGTGTGCATCATGTCAGGCCTGGTCCACTCCACAAGTTTGTCATACGTGAGCATCTGCTCCAGCTTAGGGAGTGGCAAAGAGAGAGGTTATATATCAGAGCAAGGACTGGGTATCTGAATGTCTGAATCTCTAATGATCCCTCTGTTGGACCCTCTGTTACATAGCTAGCACAGCTGACGAAAAGGACTATATGCTTAATTTTTCAAGTTTGAACATTCAAATATTAGTTTTGTAGTTGACAAAAACACTTACGTACATAAACTATAACCTCTAATAGGTTAGGTTAGGCTGATAATAGGTTAGAGATATTTCATCTAATGTTCATTCAGTTCTATGTTAGATACTTTGCACCAACCCATCTAGCATTACTGTGCACGTCACTGTTTTACCTTCTCCAGTCCAGTGGTGTTGTCCTCCATGTTGTTTGGGAGCATAATGAGCATGCTCATGTCTTTACCCTCATAGGGGAGTTCCAGAATCTGGCAGTCGACATCGGGGACGTAGGTAAAGGGGAATGTAGCCGTCTGATGCATCATTTGCACAGGCTTACTTTCATTCTGCAAACAGACACAAGGACTTAATACACACAAGCACATGGGAGGGGAGTTCATTATCAACTGTTTTTGACAACCATTACCTTGTTGATCTTAAATTGTACTTCAGTGGTATTGCCCCTGTTGAACTTCATCTCCCAGTCGCCTTTGAAGTAGAGGGCGTTTACCAGCACAAGTCTTGTTGAATTATCCACATCCCCTTTAGCCAACAGATCCTTGATTTTCTCTACAATATAGATGGATCAATACGAAAACGAATAAGAACAGCTGTTTCATTTTTACGGCAGTGACAGAAAGGTACAAAAAGAGGTGTTTTGTATGTAAGGTTATGCTGTTTGGGTTTCAGCACTGATTGATGATTACCTTGTGTCTTTTTCTCCACCCATTTGTTGATTTTTACTCGGGCCGCCTCTGCATTTGAGATGAAGTCAACCTCCTCCGACTCGGCAAGGTAGAGTGTCTTAGTGTCAGCAAGGAATTTCTGAAGAATGGGAGGGAAAAAAACAAGGAATGATGGCTTGATCAAAGTCAGGTCAGAACTATAGAGGCCATCATTTTCTGGCACTAACACACCCAGATTCCTGCTTCCTTTACTGGCATGGAAAAGTGTTGATCAATGTTACATTTCATGCCACATGCCAGTGACTGTGCTGTCTGTGTGAAGCAGATGGTCTTACCTCAACAAACTTGTAGGTCTTCTCTCCATAGAGGCGATTGGCCAGACTCAGTGCATATGGGGCTCCTTCTTTGTTGAGTTCAGCGAAGAGCTTGTTGAAGGCAACATGGACATCACCCTCAACTTTGTTAAGGTTCAGGGTCTTTAGAGAAAATGAAAAAAGGATTATTGATAAGTGTTCAGTTATATTGTGCCGATAAAACTAAAGGTCGTATGGTCCTTTCTATCGTCTTTTCCTACACTTTTCCTTGAAAACGACATGAAGAAAACCGCGGTGCAAAGAAAATCCGACTGCATATATACTAGGCTACTAATTATGCGAAGGTGGACGTTATTGGCTTGGGTCACATTGATCGGTTGTTGATTGGGTTGTTGTTGCTGTCGCAAGGAGTTGTGGGGCGATACTATCTATTTTCCATTCATAAAGGATGCTCCAGTGTACCCTATACTAAAGGAGATAAGGAAAAAAGCATTTAAGATTCTTTCCTACGCATTCATGTCTGCCAGCATCATTTTGCTCAGTTAAAAGCAAAACACACTATCCGAATGAATTGTCTCCGTTTAATAAAATATTTTTAAAAACGTGGCTTCTGTATACGGGTAATCGTCATTGACTATAAGTAGGCCAGGTAACATTAACCTTCCTCAGAACCAGAGTGCTCCCGGTCCGCTTGTTGTTGCTACGTTATGGACATGCTACGAATGTATTGTGCAGCATTTTTTCAAAAGTTCTAAAAACAGCGTGAGGAGTTTTGGGTCTTGCTGCATTACTGAACTGTCCTGTTCTGTTCGGTTCTTGTGGGTAATGATAACATGGACATCATCCTCGACTTTGTCAAGGTTCAGAATCTTCAGGAAAAAGGTAAAAGGATTATTAATAAGTGTTCTGTTACTATATTCTGTGCTCACTTATCATCTACATCATGCACTGAATGCAGTTGCCCTGAGTGAAGCTATCTATGGCTTCACTGAACTGTGTGCATTGTGAACTCACCTCATGCATTTGGACTTCAGTATTTCCCTTGGCTCCGAGAGAGACCATGGCCAACGCAGAAGAGATGCTGAGTGGTGAGTAGAACACATTGCCGGTGTTCTTGGCCTTCGTGATCTCCGTGATCTTCTTGAAAAGTTCAAGAGAGAAGTTTGCGTTTGCTGCTGCCAGTGCCTCCATTGTCTGACCTATAGGGAATGGGATAAAGGAGTCATATGAGTCAAAACTGTATTTCATCTCACCGTGTCATTCTAATGGCCATACACCAAAAAAGTTGTGAGCACCACACATAACCAAGGCTAAATTGTAGCAATCATAGAGAATTCCCCATTGAAATCTCTTTAACCCTTAAGAAAGTCAGTAGAACTTACCGTTAAAATGTATTTCGCTTCTGGTATCAAGTGATTTCTCACCACCAACGCAGAGATGTTTAATGTCATTCTCACCTCACTTCCCAAATTTATATTCCACTGCATTCTCAGCCACTCCCCTATTCCATGGAACAGGTTGGCTAATGCAACTCAGACATTTCCTGAGAACTACTAGATGTACAGAGTCTGCTCTCTGGACTCTGTACATCTAGTAGTTCTCAGGAAATGTCTGAGACTTTTTTTTACTTAATACAACTGTGGTGTGTAACCTTACATTTTCACACCATTATCACATTGCATTATTCTTTATGCCACTTAGTTTGCTGTTGCAGTTGTCCTCTGGATTGAGGTTAAAAGAAGTAAAAATGCTAAAAATCATTGCCACCTTTCTACAATCTTAAATATATTGCTGATGTGAACAACTGAAAGTTAGAAAAATCTCCGAAACATCCAGAATATCTGATCAGAAATCAGGCTCTGATGTTTTCTCTGAGTTTGAGAACAGACCTGCAGTTAAGCACCTTTTTGAACATTACCAGGTCAACTGCAATCAGAACTAGTCTTGGCCTAACCACCTAATCAGCTCAAAACTGATTGGAAGAACCAATATAGTTTGTTGGTTCTAAACTCTGAAAGTTATAAGTTATAATTCATCAATTCATTTTCTCTTGGTAATAAAAAACACATACCTAAAATTCAGACAAAAATTATTTTCTTGATTCCTTAGGTAAGTTGCCTGAGAACAGAGTGCTCTCTAACACAGGCTGTGTGAAACCTGTTCTTTGAAAAGCATTTTTTTTAAAACAATTCTTTGGAAAGATATTTCTCAATTCAAAGGACACTGTAACCCAACCAAACCAACGCTGCCACCCCCAGCTGGAACGTGCCCCGTGGACAGCCGATTACATTAGGGTGTGTTCATAAGAAACTGTTGCTTCATACTACAAAGTCCATGCATCGAGAAAGAGGGACAGACAATGGCTGTCAGAAAAGAACCGTCTGGGTTTGTGGGCGTTTTATGGTTGTGTGGTTACCCTTGCTATTAGAAAAACTGGTGTGAGGCAGTTGCATGTTCAGTCTGCCGATGTTCAATGAGTAAGCCATCGCCATATCTCCAGTTTGACTTTGTTTTTATGCCACAGTTGCGCTATGTTATTATATATGCCTATAAAAGATTTCACAATTCGGATCTCACTCACTCTTGCTAGTCTCTGTCACTCCAGGTGGTTTCCGCCTAAAGTACGTCGGCTCTCACAATTCTGAAGCACTAGACAACACGGAAGGATGAGTCGCCGCACTACATCAACATCAATCTGCATAGTGGGACTTTGTACTGAAACACAAGAAGGCCGAAATGCTTACATGGTAAAAGGTGGACCACTACATTAAGTTGATGTTGTTGGATGAACCTTGCGATCTCATGGGATTGTTGTACACATAAATCTGCCAGTTATACTTGTCAAACTTTTTAATGGTTAAAAAAATGCTGTACTGTGTACAAAGTAAACTGTTACCTTCAGTTGTGTGTTTACTGTATTCTTTGATATCTAAATTTCACTATGTACTGGAAAGGTCAAATATATTTCTAGGATGATTTGGATTTTATGCCAATTGTTGATTTTTTTTTTTTTCTCCCTGGAATTAACAGCAATAAATACAAAATTCAACTGCCTTGACCTTGTCTTGGAGTTAGATTTCCAGTCTTGATGCAATTGTAGTGAGATTAATTCACCTATGCTCACGTCACTGCACTCGTTTAGCACACCTGAGTAATTAGTGGCCATTGCTTGGGTGTGGCTATAAAAGCCTGGATGTGTGCAATATCCTGATATTGTGAATCGCTACCTCCTGTGCAGAGTGGCTTTCTGTTCCTCCCGCGGTAGGTTTTCTTCGCCTCTAAGCCAGTTGCGTGGAATTTATATCACACTGTGGACTAACTTCGTCCTTTATTGTAGCCTGATGTTGTGATCCTCTTCTCCTTCGCTGACCTCGAGAACTGTTGATCACTCTAGTTCCAGGTATGCTCTGTTCTTGAATGGATTAGCAGACCTGGTCGTTGAATTTTTATAATTATATTTATATCAGTGTCATGTTTGTTTAGTGAGGACGCACGTTCCCGCGGCAGCCAGTGTCTCCGAGTAACGTGGGTATTTTATTTAAATCTCCCTTTTGGCATAATTTTACCTCCGTTGGTTTTTAATTATGATTTGTGTTCTGCAGACACAACCCGGCCTGTTGGAGGGCGGGAGTCACCACACGAGCTGCTGTCTTGTCTTGTCGTTCTTTTGTTTTGGTTTATACAAGTTGTTTTGCGGTCCGTGTTTTATTTCAGTACCTGGGCATAGTAGTGCACAGCACGCGTTTATTCCTGTGTTCTGTTTATATCGTTTGCATGTGTATAGTTCTTTTAGTACTTCAGGTATCCTGTGAGAGGGGAATCTAACTTGCCTGTAGTTCCACGGAAGACCGCAGAAAACATCTTGGTCGCTACGCAAGAGCGATCGAACTAAGGCTAATATCTGGGCAGAACTTAGTTTTATATGTATGTTTTATTCTATGTGATAAGTGCTGTTTTATTTCGTTAAGATTTAAATGCAAACTGATTCACAATCTCCACGGTCTGTGACCGTGGATAATGACGCACTCTTGACTTCACGCACACAGCATCTATCACCTGTGCGCTTGCGCATAGCGTACCCTCTCACTTCCCCCATCTCTCCATTGAGCGCGCGACCGCATTTACTCGCAACTGCGCATACCCACACATGCACCCGCTCACACACGCACGCACCCGCTCACACACACACAGACAGAGACGAGGAAGCTAACGCATCCTCCTCTGCATTGCTGAAACAGATTACTTCATTCCCCAATCCCACTGTGTGCCTTGCTCAATTGTTTTACTCCAGTGTGTATGTTATTATACCTGATTTGATATTACTATTAATTACCGTTTGTTATTTTTAATAAATTGTTTATTTTAGACTGAAACAATTGTCTTGCCTGTTATTGTTCCAATATTCCACTGAAAGCCATTTTCCGCCAATCAAGTACTTCAAATGCCTTCACTTCTCTGGTTGTTTCATGAAGTGTTATAGACTTAGTAGTGAAATTGTAGTACGATAGTATTGTGATACCATACTTAGACTGTAGCCTAGTGGTACAACTCGAGCTTTTCATTGTTTTAGTAATTTAATTATAAAATATTAAATACTAAATTTAATGATTATTACATTTTATGAGACTGATTTAATTAAACTAATGTAGCAACCCCGGTTTCACCTACAGCAATGACTTAAATCCAATCAAACTTACGGATCAGTGCACCATACACACAGCATGTACACTTGTTTATCTCTTACCTCTTGTTTGTCAACTCATACAACAACTTACAAACCTTGTGGGGCTTAAGAGCAAACTGCTGATCACATCATCAACGGCTGCACCAACTACCAGTGCCCTGGTCCTCAGGCACTGTCTACTTTGAACAATGAAGCCCTAGCATAGCTCCCGGACACAAACTTAGTTATTTAACTACAGTAAGAAATGTATTTCGAGACGTGTATATAAATATATATATATATATATACACCTCAGAAGCAAACGTTTTGACCTAACCAGCACTGGTGAACTACAGGGACAATTCTCAGCTTTTTATTTGTTTGTCTAAATAAGCAGTCTCTTGCAATAATTCTCGCTGCATCTGACTGATTCTATTGGAGTGTGCGTTCTATTGCTGGACCGTACTTGCTAGTCAAATGAACCATTATTGTCTCTAGTGTCTCTAGTGCTGAGGCTATATGAGGCAATATGTGTTAAAACATCATTAGTTTTTCCCCTTAAAGCACAAATACTGACACAATGGCACTATATTTTGAGTAGATTTATTTGACATGTGACATGGTATAACAAGTCAATAACCACATACGGATTTTTAAAATGTCTTTGGCTGCAAGAAGTGCTCGTGTTACAACTGGCTCTCCCAGGTTCATACAGTTAGGTAGAGTAACATTCTTAAAGCATCCAGTATAAGACTATTTTCCAATGAGAAGAAAAATTGAAATTTATAGTAAGACTTTAGGTTACAGGTAGCTAGTCAGACATAGGATCTCTTCAGACATTCCTGAGACATCTTTCTATGTAGACTTCTTTACCACTCTAGCCTCAGCTTAAGGGGAGCTGTAGCGGCCATAGAAGAGGATGCTCTGTGTGGGGTTGTGTCGGATGAAGAAGAGGAAGGGGTGGTCCGCCATGAACGTCTCTCGGGGTCTCATGGCACTGTTCCTACTCACGATGGCAGCTGTAGCTGCGCCTGCCACAGTGCCCTCCTCGTTCACTTCCACAAAGGACTTGTGCACGACCTTGGACAGAACCAGATTGTCGCAGGACATGCCGGAGAAGTCACACTTCTGGGGGCTAAAGGTATCCACCATGCCCATGCTGACCAGGATCTCCTCGAGATCATAGGTCTCTTCCAGCTTGAACCTGGGGAGACCCACCTGGACCTCCACGGTGTGCATCATGTCAGGCCTGGTCCACTCCACAAGTTTGTCATACGTGAGCTTTTGCTCCAGCTTAGGGAGTGGCAAAGAGAGAGGTTATATATCAGAGCAAGGACTGGGTATCTGAATGTCTGAATCTCTAATGATCCAGGTTGGACCCTATGTTACATAGCTAGCACAGCTGACGAAAAGGACTGCATGCTTACTTTTTCAAGTTTGAACATTAAAATATTAGTTTGTAGTTGACAAAAACACTTACGTACATAAACTATAACCTCTAATAGGTTAGGTTAGGCTGATAATAGGTTAGAGATATTTCATCTAATGTTGTATTTTTTTCATTCAGTTCTATGTTAGAAACTTTGAACCAACCCATCTAGCATTACTGTGCACGTCACTGTTTTACCTTCTCCAGTCCAGTGGTGTTGTCCTCCATGTTTTTTGGGAGCATAACGAGCATGCTCATGTCTTTACCCTCATAGGGGAGTTCCAGAATCTGGCAGTCGACATCAGGGACGTAGGTTAAGGAGAACGTAGCCGTCTGATGCATCATTTGCACAGGCTTACTTTCATTCTGCAAACAGACACAATTAGTTTAAAACACACAAGCACATGGGAGGGGAGTTCATTATCAACTGTTTTTGACAACCATTACCTTGTTGATCTTAAATTGTACTTCAGTGGTCTTGACAATGTTGAACTTCTTCTCCCAGTCGCCTTTGAAGTAGAGGGCGTTTACCAGCACAAGTCTTGTATAAGTATCCAAAATCCCTTCAGCCAACAGATCCTTGATTGTCTCTACAATATAGATGGATCAACAAATCAAGAACAGATAAATTGAAACACAAATAAATCATTAGACGAATAAGAGGAGTTGTTTCATTTTTACGGCAGTGACAGAAAGGTACAAAAAGAGGTGTTTTGTATGTAAGGTTATGCTGTTTGGGTTTCAGCACTGATTGATGATTACCTTGTGTCTTTTTCTCCACCCATTTGTTGATTTTTACTCGGGCCGCCTCTGCATTTGAGATGAAGTCAACAGCCTCCAACTCGGCAAGGTAGAGTGTCTTAGTGTCAGCAAGGAATTTCTGAAGAATGGGAGGGAAAAAAACAAGGAATGATGGCTTGATCATCAAGTCAGGTCAGAACTATAGAGGCCAACATTTTCTGGCACTAACACACCCAGATTCCTGCTTCCTTTACTGGCATGGAAAAGTGTTGATCAATGTTACATTTCATGCCACATGCCAGTGACTGTGCTGTCTGTGTGAAGCAGATGGTCTTACCTCAACAAACTTGTAGGTCTTCTCTCCATAGAGGCGATTGGCCAGACTCAGTGCATATGGGGCTCCTTCTTTGTTGAGTTCAGCCAAGAGCTTGTTGAAGGCAACATGGACATCACCCTCAACTTTGTTAAGGTTCAGGGTCTTTAGAGAAAATGAAAAAAGGATTATTGATAAGTGTTCAGTTATATTGTGCCGATAAAACTATAGGTCGTATGGTCCTTTCTATCGTCTTTTCCTACACTTTTCCTTGAAAACGACATGAAGAAAACCGCGGTGCAAAGAAAATCCGACTGCATATATACTAGGCTACTAATTATGCGAAGGTGGACGTTATTGGCTTGGGTCACATTGATCGGTTGTTGATTGGGTTGTTGTTGCTGTCGCAAGGAGTTGTGGGGCGATACTATCTATTTTCCATTCATAAAGGATGCTCCAGTGTACCCTATACTAAAGGAGATAAGGAAAAAAAGCATTTAAGATTCTTTCCTACGCATTCATGTCTGCCAGCATCATTTTGCTCAGTTAAAAGCAAAACACACTATCCGAATGAATTGTCTCCGTTTAATAAAATATTTTTAAAAACGTGGCTTCTGTATACGGGTAATCGTCATTGACTATAAGTAGGCCAGGTAACATTAACCTTCCTCAGAACCAGAGTGCTCCCGGTCCGCTTGTTGTTGCTACGTTATGGACATGCTACGAATGTATTGTGCAGCATTTTTTCAAAAGTTCTAAAAACAGCGTGAGGAGTTTTGGGTCTTGCTGCATTACTGAACTGTCCTGTTCTGTTCGGTTCTTGTGGGTAATGATAACATGGACATCATCCTCGACTTTGTCAAGGTTCAGAATCTTCAGGAAAAAGGTAAAAGGATTATTAATAAGTGTTCTGTTACTATATTCTGTGCTCACTTATCATCTACATCATGCACTGAATGCAGTTGCCCTGAGTGAAGCTATCTATGGCTTCACTGAACTGTGTGCATTGTGAACTCACCTCATGCATTTGGACTTCAGTATTTCCCTTGGCTCCGAGAGAGACCATGGCCAACGCAGAAGAGATGCTGAGTGGTGAGTAGAACACATTGCCGGTGTTCTTGGCCTTCGTGATCTCCGTGATCTTCTTGAAAAGTTCAAGAGAGAAGTTTGCGTTTGCTGCTGCCAGTGCCTCCATTGTCTGACCTATAGGGAATGGGATAAAGGAGTCATATGAGTCAAAACTGTATTTCATCTCACCGTGTCATTCTAATGGCCATACACCAAAAAAGTTGTGAGCACCACACATAACCAAGGCTAAATTGTAGCAATCATAGAGAATTCCCCATTGAAATCTCTTTAACCCTTAAGAAAGTCAGTAGAACTTACCGTTAAAATGTATTTCGCTTCTGGTATCAAGTGATTTCTCACCACCAACGCAGAGATGTTTAATGTCATTCTCACCTCACTTCCCAAATTTATATTCCACTGCATGCTCAGCCACTCCCCTATTCCATGGAACAGGTTGGCTAATGCAACTCAGACATTTCCTGAGAACTACTAGATGTACAGAGTCTGCTCTCTGGACTCTGTACATCTAGTAGTTCTCAGGAAATGTCTGAGACTTTTTTTTACTTAATAAAACTGTGGTGTGTAACCTTACATTTTCACACCATTATCACATTGCATTATTCTTTATGCCACTGAGTTTGCTGTTGCAGTTGTCCTCTGGATTGAGGTTAAAAGAAGTAAAAATGCTAAAAATCATTGCCACCTTTCTACAATCTTAAAAATATTGCTGATGTGAACAACTGAAAGTTAGAAAAATCTCCGAAACATCCAGAATATCTGATCAGAAATCAGGCTCTGATGTTTTCTCTGAGTTTGAGAACAGACCTGCAGTTAAGCACCTTTTTGAACATTACCAGGTCAACTGCAATCAGAACTAGTCTTGGCCTAACCACCTAATCAGCTCAAAACTGATTGGAAGACCTAATATAGTTAGTTGGTTC
Organism: Clupea harengus; assembly: GCF_900700415.2. Lineage (NCBI taxonomy): Eukaryota > Metazoa > Chordata > Actinopteri > Clupeiformes > Clupeidae > Clupea > Clupea harengus. Next base: position 55,391 of record NW_024879667.1, on the reverse strand, counting down.
TAAACTCTGAAAGTTATAAGTTATAATTAATCAATTCATTTTCTCTTGGTAATAAAAAAACACATACCTAAAATTCAGACAAAAATTATTTTCTTGATTCCTTAGGTAAGTTGCCTGAGAACAGAGTGCTCTCTAATACAGGCTGTGTGAAAACTGTTCTTTGGAAAGCATTTTTTTTAAAACAATTCTTTGGAAAGATATTTCTCAATTCAAAGGACACTGTAACCCAACCAAACCCACGCTGCCACACCCAGCTGGAACGTGCCCCCGTGGACAGCCGATTACGTTAGGGTGTGTTCATAAGAAACTGTTGCTTCATACTACAAAGTCCATGCATCGAGAAAGAGGGACACACAACGGCTGTCAGAAAAGAACCGATTGGGTTTGTGGGTTTTATTTTATGGTTGTGTGGTTACTCTTGCTATTAGAAAAACTGGTGTGAGGCAGTTGCATGTTCAGTCTTCCGATGTTCAATGAGTAAGCCATATCTCCAGTTTGACTTTGCTTTTATGCCACAGTTGCGCTATGTTATTGAGGAAATCATCGTAAAATGAAATGAATGTTGCAGCTCACCTCCGCCACCTTATTTCTTTTCACCATGACACGTTGCTAAGCTGGATCCGAGAGCGGCTCGGGGGCCCCAGTGTCCCATCAACACCCCGTGGGTGCCATCAGCATCAACCCAGCGGCGGCGGCGGCGGCGGCGGCGGCGGCGGCGGCCACGTGTCCAGTTACTACTTCCACCAGATGGCGCCGGCTAGGCAGGTTTTCCAGCAGATGCCGCACATCTTCCCACTCTCCTCCCTCTGCAGCAACAGCTACCTCAGCAGATGGCGGCCTTGAGGGGCTTCTACCCGCAGGTGTACCCAACCACCATGGGCTCCATGCAGGGTGCCGGCGTGGCCATGGCGGGCGTGGGGGGCATCAACAAGAAGAATGGCAACATCTCCTGCTACAACTGCGGCACCACCGGGCACATTGCACAGGACTGCAAGCAGCCCTCCATTGACGCCACACAGCAAGGTAGCCTTCAAGGCGCTTCATGTCTTTAGTCTGTACATCCGTATAAACCGTAGTTTGTTTGGTTTCACATAGAAACACCCTAAAGGGATTCATTTTGGAACCTTTTCAGCCTTGAAGAACAAGGGATTTATTTGAAAACTCCTCTGTAATGCCCTTTCTTTCTGAGGGTTCTAAATAAAGCCTCTATATTCTGTATTCTGGCAAAAAGTGCACAGAGAGCTCTTCTTTCAAAGATGGTGGTTCAGAATGTTCCAGAAGAATTCTAGGCCCCTTAGCAGCTTCTAGGCAGGACCTTCCAGGATTATTCTATGATGACAAATGAATCCTTCACACATATACAGTATATGCCTATAAAAGATTTCACAATTTGGATCTCACTCACTCTTGCTACTCTCTGTCACTCCAGGTGGTTTCCGGCTAAAGTATGTCGCCTCTCACAATTCTGAAGCACTAGATAACACGGAAGGATGAGTCGCTGCACCCACCAAACATCTCCTGTTGGACGTTGGCAATCCACCCGTAAACACTATATTAGGAGGGTGGGGGTATCGGCTGAGCTCTTCATCTCACCGCCACTCCTGTCCCGCCATTTCATCTTTGCATTTCTTCAGGTGTGACTAAAGACTTGGCAAATGTGAATACTTGTGCCTCCTTGTTTGTACACAAGAGGGAGAGAGAGAGAGAGAGAAGCTGTCTTGCTTCATGTAGGGACTCTTTCCAAGTGGCTTCTGGTATTTTGCACTGAAGACTCGCCCCAAGACAGCGGCTTATGTTTACTAATTTATTTTTTAAAGATGTTTAAAAAAGAAAATAACAAAAGGCATATGTGTCTCCTACGAGTATGAAAGGTTTTTGAAATGATTTGTTCATTGATTTAAAAAGGGGGATCCATAGTGGTCTATGTCAAGGGTTTCTTACCTTTTTTACAATTGTATATTTATGCTCTGGAAAAGAAAACTATGTTTGGTTAATTTGTATTATTGTTGTTGAAGTTGAATTATACAGTAAAGAAAATACAACAAAAAAGGGGGAAATAGAATTTTGTTTCCTTTTTTCCCTTTTGCTGCAGTGTTTTGAATGTACAGCAGTTTAGACTTCTTAGTGCTAAGGAATTTCAGTTTTACTCCTACACAAAAACAAAAACATTTGAGCGCATTTCCAGTCTACATAATGTGAATTCCCAACTAGAAAGTTTCTTTTATCATGTTTTCATCATGTCATAGTGAAAAATAGCTGCTGTTATTGTTTTTCTCGTTTGGGCAATATGCACTATATCAAGTAAGGGTTCTACAAAGACTACCCTCAGCAAAACTGAGTTCAAGGTTCTCGCAATGACAAACAGCACTCTGCAAATTTGACTAACTACTGTGTAATCCCATCCAGTAGGCCTCAGACGATGCACTGTGCTGTATTGCCACTAGATGGTGCCATTGGGTATCACAGCTCTCCCTAACGCCAGTCAGTGTTGACTTTCAAGCGTAGCTCCGTCGGCTTGTTTGTATCGATGCGGTAGCTTCCCCTCTGGAGAAGTGGCATTCTGTTTGTTTTAATTGTTGTTTTTTACTCACTGTTCACTTTACAGCCTCGTTGTTTGTCCGTCCTTATTTTTGTTTGTGTGTTTTGTTTTGATGGTGTTTTTTTTTCTCTCGTGCAACTATGATATACTCTGGTTTCACCAAGGACAAAGCCTAGATTAGTAGACTCTTAGCAGGTCATGCCAATTTTAAGAAACATATGCATAGTTAGACTCGATAATGAAAATGGAATAGGATCGTAATGAACATGAGCGCTACTGTCACTGTCAGAAAGAAAACTTGCAAGAGAAGGAGAACACTGACATTACTCTCGTACTCCAGGTTAGGTTTCTGAGTGCGATTATTTTGGTGAGCAGTTAATATTTCAGTTCAGTGCTTAAGGATTTTCTTAAAATGTTCTGAAGTGACTGCTGAAATTGTAAACCTATTTTGCTTGAAGAGAAGAGCAACAACAGAAACATAATTTTAGTTACACTAAACATCAATCTGCATAGTGGGACTTTGTACTGAAACACAAGAAGGCCGAAATGCTTACATGGTAAAAGGTGGACCACTACATTAAGTTGATGTTGTTGGATGAACCTTGCGATCTCATGGGATTGTTGTAGACATAAATCTGCCAGTTATACTTGTCAAACTTTTTAGTGGTTAAAAAATGCTGTACTGTGTACAAGGTAAACTGTTACCTTCAGTTGTGTGTTTACTGTATTCTTTGATATCTAAATGTCATTATGTACCGGAAAGGTCAGATATACTGTATTTCTAGGATGATTTTATGCCAATTGTTGATTTTTTTTATTTAATTTTTTCTCCTTGGAATTAACAGCAATAAATACAAAATTCAACTGCATTGACCTTGTCTTGGAGTTAGATTTCCAGTCTTGATGCAATGACTTAAATCCAATCAAACTTACGCATCAGTGCACCACTCATGCAGCATGTACACTTGTTTATCTCTTAGCTCTTGTTAGTCAACTCGTACAACAACTTACAAACCTTGTGGGGCTTAAGAGCAAACTGCTGATCACATCATCAACGGCTGCACCAAGTACCAGTGCCCTGGTCCTCAGGCACTGTCTACTTTGAACAATGAAGCCCTAGCATGGCTCCCGGACACAAACTTAGTTATTTAACTACAGTAAGAAATGTATTTCGAGACGTGTATATAAATATATATATATACACCTCAGAAGCAAATGGTTAGACCTAACCGGCACTGGTGAACTACAGGGACAATTCTCAGCTTTTTATTTGTTTGTCTAAATAAGCAGTCTCTTGCAATACTTTTTGCTGCATCTGACTGATTCTATTGGAGTGTGAGTTCTATTGCTGGACTGTACCTGCTGGTCAAATGAACCATTATTAAACGAGTGTCTCTAGTGCTGAGGCTTTATGAGGCAATATGTGTTAAAACATCATTTGTTTTTCCCCTTAAAGCACAAATACTGAGACAATGGCACTATATTTCCAGTATATTTATTTGACATGTGACATGGTATAACAAGTCAATAACCACATACGGATTGTTTTAATATCTTTGGCTGCAAGAAGTGCTCGTGTTACAACTGCCTCTCCCAGGTTCATACAGTTAGGTAGAGTAACATTCTTAAAGCATCCAGTATGAGACTACTGTCCAATGAGAAGAAAAATTCAAATTTATAGTAAGACTTTAGGTTACAGGTAGCTAGTCAGACATAGGATCTCTTCAGACATTCCTGAGACATCTTTCTATGTAGACTTCTTTACCACTCTAGCCTCAGCTTAAGGGGAGCTGTAGCGGCCATAGAAGAGGATGCTCTGTGTGGGGTTGTGTCGGATGAAGAAGAGGAAGGGGTGGTCTGCCATGAACCTTTCTGGGGGCATCCCGACAGAGCCAGAAATCATGATGGCAGCTGTAGCTGCGCCTGCCACAGTGCCCTCCTCGTTCACTTCCACAAAGGACTTGTGCACGACCTTGGACAGAACCAGTTTGTCGCAGGACATGTCGGAGAAGTCACACTTCTGGAGGCTAAAGGCATCCACCATGCCCATGCTGACCAGGATCTCCTCGAGATCATAGGTCTCTTCCAGCTTGAACCTGGGGAGACCCACCTGGGCCCACACGGTGTGCATCATGTCAGGCCTGGTCCACTCCACAAGTTTGTCATACGTGAGCATCTGCTCCAGCTTAGGGAGTGGCAAAGAGAGAGGTTATATATCAGAGCAAGGACTGGGTATCTGAATGTCTGAATCTCTAATGATCCCTCTGTTGGACCCTCTGTTACAAAGCTAGCAAAGCTGATGAAAAGGACTACATGCTTACTTTTTCAAGTTTGAACATTAAAATATTAGTTTGTAGTTGACAAAAACACTTACGTACATAAACTATAACCTCTAATAGGTTAGGTTAGGCTGATAATAGGTTAGAGATATTTCATCTAATGTTGTATTTTTTTCATTCAGTTCTATGTTAGAAATTTTGTACCATCCCATCTAGCATTACTATGAACGTCACTGTTTTACCCTCTCCAGTCCAGTGGCGTTGTCCTCCATGTTTTTTGGGAGCATAACGAGCATGCTCATGTCTTTACCCTCATAGGGGAGTTCCAGAATCTGGCAGTCGACATCGGGGACGTAGGTTAAGGAGAACACAGCTGTCTGCTGCATCATTTGCACAGGCTTACTTTCATTCTGCAAACAGACACAAGGACTTAATACACACAAGCACATGGGAGGGGAGTTCATTATCAACTGTTTTTGACAACCATTACCTTGTTGATCTTAAATTGTACTTCAGTGGTGTCGTCACTGTTGAACTTCATCTCCCAGTCGCCTTTGAAGTAGGTGGCGTTTACCAGCACAAGTCTTGTTGCATCATCCACATCCTTTTCAGCCAACAGGTCCTTGATTTTCTCTACAATATAGATGGATCAACAAATCAAGAACAGAGAAATTGAAACACAAATAAATCATTAGACGAATTAGAGGAGCTGTTTCATTTTTACGGGAGTGACAGAAAGGTACAAAAAGAGGTGTTTTGTATGTAAGGTTATGCTGTTTGGGTTTCAGCACTGATTGATGATTACCTTGTGTCTTTCTCCACCCATTTGTTGATTTTTACTCGGCCTCTGCATTTGAGATGAAGTCAACCTCCTCCAACTCGGCAAGGTAGAGTGTCTTAGTGTCAGCAAGGAATTTCTGAAGAATGGGAGGGGAAAAAAACAAGGAATGATGGCTTGATCAAAGTCAGGTCAGAACTATAGAGGCCATCATTTTCTGGCACTAACACACCCAGATTCCTGCTTCCTTTACTGGCATGGAAAAGTGTTGATCAATGTTACATTTCATGCCACATGCCAGTGACTGTGCTGTCTGTGTGAAGCAGATGGTCTTACCTCAACAAACTTGTAGGTCTTCTCTCCATAGAGGCGATTGGCCAGACTCAGTGCATATGGGGCTCCTTCTTTGTTGAGTTCAGCGAAGAGCTTGTTGAAGGCAACATGGACATCACCCTCAACTTTGTTAAGGTTCAGGGTCTTTAGAGAAAATGAAAAAAGGATTATTGATAAATGTTCAGTTATATTGTGCCGATAAAACTAAAGGTCCTATGGTCCTTTCTATCGTCTTTTCCTACACTTTTCCTTGAAAACGACATGAAGAAAACCGCGGTGCAAAGAAAATCCGACTGCATATATACTAGGCTACTAATTATGCGAAGGTGGACGTTATTGGCTTGGGTCACATTGATCGGTTGTTGATTGGGTTGTTGTTGCTGTCGCAAGGAGTTGTGGGGCGATACTATCTATTTTCCATTCATAAAGGATGCTCCAGTGTACCCTATACTAAAGGAGATAAGGAAAAAAAGCATTTAAGATTCTTTCCTACGCATTCATGTCTGCCAGCATCATTTTGCTCAGTTAAAAGCAAAACACACTATCCGAATGAATTGTCTCCGTTTAATAAAATATTTTTAAAAACGTGGCTTCTGTATACGGGTAATCGTCATTGACTATAAGTAGGCCAGGTAACATTAACCTTCCTCAGAACCAGAGTGCTCCCGGTCCGCTTGTTGTTGCTACGTTATGGACATGCTACGAATGTATTGTGCAGCATTTTTTCAAAAGTTCTAAAAACAGCGTGAGGAGTTTTGGGTCTTGCTGCATTACTGAACTGTCCTGTTCTGTTTGGTTCTTGTGGGTAATGATAACATGGACATCATCCTCGACTTTGTCAAGGTTCAGAATCTTCAGGAAAAAGGTAAAAGGATTATTAATAAGTGTTCTGTTACTATATTCTGTGCTCACTTATCATCTACATCATGCACTGAATGCAGTTGCCCTGAGTGAAGCTATCTATGGCTTCACTGAACTGTGTGCATTGTGAACTCACCTCATGCATTTGGACTTCAGTATTTCCCTTGGCTCCGAGAGAGACCATGGCCAACGCAGAAGAGATGCTGAGTGGTGAGTAGAACACATTGCCGGTGTTCTTGGCCTTCGTGATCTCCGTGATCTTCTTGAAAAGTTCAAGAGAGAAGTTTGCGTTTGCTGCTGCCAGTGCCTCCATTGTCTGACCTATAGGGAATGGGATAAAGGAGTCATAGGAGTCAAAACTGTATTTCATCTCACCGTGTCATTCTAATGGCCATACACCAAAAAAGTTGTAAGCACCACACATAACCAAGGCTAAATTGTAGCAATCATAGAGAATTCCCCATTGAAATCTCTTTAACCCTTAAGAAAGTCAGTAGAACTTACCGTTAAAATGTATTTCGCTTCTGGTATCAAGTGATTTCTCACCACCAACGCAGAGATGTTTAATGTCATTCTCACCTCACTTCCCAAATTTATATTCCACTGCATTCTCAGCCACTCCCCTATTCCATGGAACAGGTTGGCTAATGCAACTCAGACATTTCCTGAGAACTACTAGATGTACAGAGTCTGCTCTCTGGACTCTGTACATCTAGTAGTTCTCAGGAAATGTCTGAGACTTTTTTTTACTTAATAAAACTGTGGTGTGTAACCTTACATTTTCACACCATTATCACATTGCATTATTCTTTATGCCACTTAGTTTGCTGTTGCAGTTGTCCTCTGGATTGAGGTTAAAAGAAGTAAAAATGCTAAAAATCATTGCCACCTTTCTACAATCTTAAATATATTGCTGATGTGAACAACTGAAAGTTAGAAAAATCTCCGAAACATCCAGAATATCTGATCAGAAATCAGGCTCTGATGTTTTCTCTGAGTTTGAGAACAGACCTGCAGTTAAGCACCTTTTTGAACATTACCAGGTCAACTGCAATCAGAACTAGTCTTGGCCTAACCACCTAATCAGCTCAAAACTGATTGGAAGACCTAATATAGTTAGTTGGTTCTAAACTCTGAAAGTTACAAGTTATAATTAATCAATTCATTTTCTCTTGGTAATAAAAAAACACATACCTAAAATTCAGACAAAAATTATTTTCTTGATTCCTTAGGTAAGTTGCCTGAGAACAGAGTGCTCTCTAATACAGGCTGTGTGAAAACTGTTCTTTGGAAAGCATTTTTTTTAAAACAATTCTTTGGAAAGATATTTCTCAATTCAAAGGACACTGTAACCCAACCAAACCCACGCTGCCACACCCAGCTGGAACGTGCCCCCGTGGACAGCCGATTACGTTAGGGTGTGTTCATAAGAAACTGTTGCTTCATACTACAAACCCATGCATCGAGAAAGAGGGACAGACAATGGCTGTCAGAAAAGAACCGTCTGGGTTTGTGGGCGTTTTATGGTTTTGTGGTTACCCTTGCTATTATAAAAACTGGTGTGAGGCAGTTGCATGTTCAGTCTGCCGATGTTCAATGAGTACGCCATATCTCCAGTTTGACTTTGCTTTTATGCCACAGTTGCGCTATGTTATTGAGGAAATCATCGTAAAATGAAATGAATGTTGCAGCTCACCTCCGCCACCTTATTTCTTTTCACCATGACACACTGCTAAGCTGGATCCGAGAGCGGCTCGGGGGCCCCGGTGTCCCATCAACACCCCGTGGGTGCCATCAGCATCAACCCAGCCGCCCCCGCCACGTGCTCCCCACCCACACCCCTGGACCTGCCCCAAGCCCGAGCCCCGCCCTAAGGCACAGTATGGCACAGAGTGACAGCACCTCGTACATCAACAGCAGCACCTGTGGTGGCAACAGCCTCGCCCAGCATCAACAATAGCCATTACCACCACCGCAACAGCAGCACGGCCCTCCTCACCCCCAGCAGCAACAGCCTATGGGCTGCGGCGCTTGCGGTTGCCGTGGCAGCTGTGGCGGCGGCGGTAGCAGGGGTGGTGGTGGTGGTGGGGGTGGTGGGGGTGGCGGCGGCGGCCACGTGTCCAGTTACTACTTCCACCAGATGGCGCCGGCGAGACAGGTGTTCCAGCAGATGCCGCACATCTTCCCAATCTCCTCCCTCTGCAGCAGCAGCTACCTCAGCCAGGGGGCGCCACAGGGTAGCAGCACCACGCAGTTGCCCTTCTTCCCGCAGGGCGTCGCCACTGCCACCTACCCGGGCGGAGCGCTCCTGCACAAACACACGCACGCCCATATGCACGGCCACGGCCACACACACTCGGAGCATGTGTTGAAAAAAAAAAAGTCCATTTGAGTGCCTCTCAGCCTCTGAAAAGGTTTTTACAGTAGCAGATGGACTTTGGCCAGCTACGGGTTTCAGCAGATGGCGGCCTTCAGGGGCTTCTACCCGCAGGTGTACCCAACCACCATGGGCTCCATGCAGGGTGCCGGCGTGGCCATGGCGGGCGTGGGGGGCATCAACAAGAAGAATGGCAACATCTCCTGCTACAACTGCGGCACCACCGGGCACATTGCACAGGACTGCAAGCAGCCCTCCATTGACGCCACACAGCAAGGTAGCCTTCAAGGCGCTTCATGTCTTTAGTCTGTACATCCGTATAAACTGTGGTTTGTTTGGTTTCACATAGAAACACCCTAAAGGGATTTATTTTGGAACCTTTTCAGCCTTGAAGAACAAGGGATTTATTTGAAAACTCCTCTGTAATGCCCTTTCTTTCTGAGGGTTCTAAATAAAGCCTCTATATTCTGTATTCTGGCAAAAAGTGCACAGAGAGCTCTTCATCCAAAGATGGTGGTTCAGAATGTTCCAGAAGAATTTTAGGCCCCTTAGCAGCTTCTAGGCAGGACCTTCCAGGATTATTCTATGATGACAAATGAATCCTTCACACATATACAGTATATGCCTATAAAAGATTTCACAATTTGGATCTCACTCACTCTTGCTACTCTCTGTCACTCCAGGTGGTTTCCGGCTACAGTACGTCGCCTCTCGCAATTCTGAAGCACTAGACAACACGGAAGGATGAGTCGCTGCACCCACCAAACATCTCCTGTTGGACGTTGGCAATCCACCCGTAAACACTATATTAGGAGGGTGGGGGTGTCGGCTGAGCTCTTCATCTCACCGCCACTCCTGTCCCGCCATTTCATCTTTGCATTTCTTCAGGTGTGACTAAAGACTTGGCAAACGTGAATACTTGTGCCTCCTTGTTTGTACACAAGAGGGAGAGAGAGAGAGAGAGAAGCTGTCTTGCTTCATGTAGGGACTCTTTCCAAGTGGCTTCTGGTATTTTGCACTGAAGACTCGCCCCAAGACAGCGGCTTATGTTTACTAATTTATTTTTTAAAGATGTTTAAAAAAGAAAATAACAAAAGGCATATGTGTCTCCTACGAGTATGAAAGGTTTTTGAAATGATTTGTTCATTGATTTAAAAAGGGAGATCCATAGTGGTCTAAGTCTAAGGGTTTTTTACCTTTTTTACAATTGTATATTTATGCTCTGGAAAAGAAAACTATGTTTGGTTCATTTTTATTATTGTTCTTGATGTTGAATTATACAGTAAAGAAAATACAACAAAAAAGGGGGAAATAGAATTTTGTTTCCTTTTTTCCCTTTTGCTGCAGTGTTTTGAATGTACAACAGTTTAAACTTCTTTGTGCTAAGGAATTTCAGTTTTCAAAAACATTTGAGCGCATTTCCAGTCTACATAATGTGAATTCCCAACTACAAAGTTTCTTTTATCATGTTTTCATCATGTCATAGTGAAAAATAGCTGCTGTTAATTTTTTTTCTCGTTTTGGCAATATGCACTATATCAAGTAAGGGTTCTACAAAGACTACCCTCAGCAAAACTGAGTTCAAGGTTCTCGCAATGACAAACAGCACTCGGCAAATTTGACTAACTACTGTGTAATCCCATCCAGTAGGCCTCAGACGATGCACTGTGCTGTATTGCCACTAGATGGTGCCATTGGGTATCACAGCTCTCCCTAACGCCAGTCAGTGTTGACTTTCAAGCGTAGCTCCGTCGGCTTGTTTGTATCGATGCGGTAGCTTCCCCTCTGGAGAAGTGTCATTCTGTTTGTTTTAATTGCTCTTTTTTACCCACTGTTCACTTTACAGCCTCGTTGTTTGTCCTTCCTTATTTTAGTTTGTGTGTTTTGTTTTGATGGTGTTTTTTTTCTCTCGTGCAACTATGATATACTCTGGTTTCACCAAGGACAAAGCCTAGATTAGTAGACTCATAGCAGGTCATGCCAATTTTAAGAAACATATGCATAGTTAGACTCGATAATGAAAATGGAATAGGATCGTAATGAACATGAGCGCTACTGTCACTGTCAGAAAGAAAACTTGCAAGAGAAGGAGAACACTGACATTACTCTCGTAGGCTACTCCAGGTTAGGTTTCTGAGTGCGATTATTTTGGTGAGCAGTTAATATTTCAGTTCAGTGCTTAAGGATTTTCTTAAAATGTTCTGAAGTGACTGCTGAAATTGTAAACCTATTTTGCTTGAAGAGAAGAACAACAACAACAGAAACATAGTTTTACAGTTACACTAAACATCAATCTGCATAGTGGGACTTTGTACTGAAACACAAGAAGGCCAAAATGCTTACATGGTAAAAGGTGGACCACTACATTAAGTTGATGTTGTTGGATGAACCTTGCGATCTCATGGGATTGTTGTACACATAAATCTGCCAGTTATACTTGTCAAACTTTTTAATGGTTAAAAAATGCTGTACTGTGTACAAGGTAAACTGTTACCTTCAGTTGTGTGTTTACTGTATTCTTTGATATCTAAATGTCATTATGTACTGGAAAGGTCAAATATATTTCTAGGATGATTTGGATTTTATGCCAATTGTTGATGTTTTTTTTTTTCTCCCTGGAATTATCAGCAATAAATACAAAATGTAACTGCCTTGACCTTGTCTTGGAGTTAGATTTCCAGTCTTAATGCAATGACTTTAATCCAATCAAACTTACGCATCAGTGCACCACTCATGCAGCATGTACACTTGTTTATCTCTTAGCTCTTGTTTGTCAACTCATACAACAACTTACAAACCTTGTGGGGCTCAAGAGCAAACTGCTGATCACATCATCAACGGCTGCACCAAGTACCAGTGCCCTGGTCCTCAGGCACTGTCTACTTTGAACAATGAAGCCCTAGCATGGCTCCCGGACACAAACTTAGTTATTTAACTACAGTAAGAAATGTATTTCGAGACATACGAATATATATATATATACCTCAGAAGCAAACGTTTTGACCTAACCAGCACTGGTGAACTACGGGGACAATTCTCAGCTTTTTATTTGTTTTTCTATATACGCAGTCCCTTGCAATAATTCTCGCTGCATCTGACTGATTCTATTGGAGTGTGAGTTCTACTGCTGGACCGTACTTGCTAGTCAAATGAACCATTATTAAACAAGTGACGCTGAGGCAATATGTGTTAAAACATCATTTGTTTTTTCCCCTTAAAGCACAAATACTGAGACAATGGCACTATATTTCCAGTAGATTTATTTGACATGTGACATGGTATAACAAGTCAATAACCACATATGGATTTTTTTAATGTTTTTGGCTGCAAGAAGTGCTCGTGTTACAACTGGCTCTCCCAGGTTCATACAGTAAGGTAGAGTAACATTCTTAAAGCACCCAGTATAAGACTATTTTCAAATGAGAAGAAAAATTCGAATTTATAGTAAGACTTTAGGTTACAGGTAGTTAGTCAGACACAGGATCTCTTCAGACATTCCTGAGACATCTTTCTATGTAGACTTCTTTACCACTCTAGCCTCAGCTTAAGGGGAGCTGTAGCGGCCATAGAAGAGGATGCTCTGTGTGGGGTTGTGTCGGATGAAGAAGAGGAAGGGGTGGTCCGCCATGAACATTTTTTGTATCAGAGGCATACTGGTAAGTGTAGCTGTGACAGCTGTAGCTGCGCCTGCCTCAGTGCCCTCCTCGGTCACTTCCACAAAGGACTTGTGCACGACCTTGGACAGAACCAGATTGTTGCAGGACATGCCGGAGAAGTCACACTTCTGGGGGCTAAAGGTATCCACCATGCCCATGCTGACCAGGATCTCCTTGAGGTCATAGGTCTCTTCCAGCTTGAACCTGGGGAGACCCACCTTGACCTCCACGGTGTGCATCATGTCAGGCCTGGTCCACTCCACAAGTTTGTCATACGTGAGCATCTGCTCCAGCTTAGGGAGTGGCAAAGAGAGAGGTTATATATCAGAGCAAGGACTGGGTATCTGAATGTCTGAATCTCTAATGATCCAGGTTGGACCCTCTGTTACATAGCTAGCACAGCTGACGAAAAGGACTATATGCTTAATTTTTCAAGTTTGAACATTCAAATATTAGTTTTGTAGTTGACAAAAACACTTACGTACATAAACTATAACCTCTAATAGGTTAGGTTAGGCTGATAATAGGTTAGAGATATTTCATCTAATGTTCATTCAGTTCTATGTTAGATACTTTGCACCAACCCATCTAGCATTACTGTGCACGTCACTGTTTTACCTTCTCCAGTCCAGTGGTGTTGTCCTCCATGTTGTTTGGGAGCATAATGAGCATGCTCATGTCTTTACCCTCATAGGGGAGTTCCAGAATCTGGCAGTCGACATCGGGGACGTAGGTAAAGGGGAATGTAGCCGTCTGATGCATCATTTGCACAGGCTTACTTTCATTCTGCAAACAGACACAAGGACTTAATACACACAAGCACATGGGAGGGGAGTTCATTATCAACTGTTTTTGACAACCATTACCTTGTTGATCTTAAATTGTACTTCAGTGGTATTGCCCCTGTAGAACTTCATCTCCCAGTCGCCTTTGAAGTAGAGGGCGTTTACCAGCACAAGTCTTGTTTCATCATCCACATCCCCTTTAGCCAACAGATCCTTGATTTTCTCTACAATATAGATGGATCAATACGAAAACGAATAAGAACAGCTGTTTCATTTTTACGGCAGTGACAGAAAGGTACAAAAAGAGGTGTTTTGTATGTAAGGTTATGCTGTTTGGGTTTCAGCACTGATTGATGATTACCTTGTGTCTTTTTCTCCACCCATTTGTTGATTTTTACTCGGGCCGCCTCTGCATTTGAGATGAAGTCAACAGCCTCCAACTCGGCAAGGTAGAGTGTCTTAGTGTCATCAAGGAATTTCTGAAGAATGGGAGGGAAAAAAACAAGGAATGATGGCTTGATCATCAAGTCAGGTCAGAACTATAGAGGCCAACATTTTCTGGCACTAACACACCCAGATTCCTGCTTCCTTTACTGGCATGGAAAAGTGTTGATCAATGTTACATTTCATGCCACATGCCAGTGACTGTGCTGTCTGTGTGAAGCAGATGGTCTTACCTCAACAAACTTGTAGGTCTTCTCTCCATAGAGGCGATTGGCCAGACTCAGTGCATATGGGGCTCCGTCTTTGTTGAGTTCAGCCAAGAGCTTGTTGAAGCCAACATGGACATCACCCTCAACTTTGTTAAGGTTCAGGGTCTTTAGAGAAAATGAAAAAGGATTATTGATAAGTGTTCAGTTATATTGTGCCGATAAAACTAAAGGTCGTATGGATCTTTCTATCGTCTTTTCCTACACTTTTCCTTGAAAACGTCATGAGATCAAGGAAAGATGTGAAGTACAATTCATAAGGACTTTGGCAAAGATAACCGCGGTGCAAAGAGAATCCGACTGCACATATACTAGGCTACTAATTATGCAAAGGTAGATGTTATTGGCTTGGGTCACGTTGATCGGTTGTTGATCGATTGTTTGTTGATGTCGCAAGGAATTGGGGCGATACTATCTATTTTCCATTCATAAAGGATGCTCCAGTGTACCCTATACTAAAGGAGATAAGGAAAGGAAACATTTAAGCTTCTTTACGCATTCATGTCTGCCAGCATCATTTTGCTCAGTTAAAAGCAAAACACACTATCCAAACGAATTGTCTCCGTTTAATAAAATATTTTTTAAAACGTGGCTTCTGTATACGGGTAATCGTCATTGACTATAAGTATAGGCCAGGTAACATTAACCTACAAAAAAGGTAAAAGTATTATTAATAAGTGTTCTGTTACTATATTCTGTGCTCACTTATCATCTACATCATCAGTGGCGGTTCTACACGGAGGCCTGGGGTGGCCCGTGCCCCCGTAGACATGTCCCTGGCCACCCCTGTGGCCACCCCGTGCTGACTAAATAAAAAATTATGAATTTATTATGATTTTACACCCGAGCGCCAAAAGCGGAACAAATGCGACGCAACGTTCTACACGGGTAAATTAAAGCGGCGCACCCAAACACTGTAGTCTGCCAGGTGTGGTGCTCGTCGGTGAAGGAGAGCTCAGCAACTACTATTCGTTGATACCATGTGACGTCACTGTGTCTAAGCGTCGCCATATTTGTGTCCAACACGGCCGCAGTAGTCTGGCTGTGCGTCGGTCACAACCCACAGAAAGTAAAAAATCCCGGGATATGTTTTGCTGTTGGATGCGACAACTGTCGCCTAAGAAACCCAGATATACAATTTCTTTCTATTCCAAAAGATTTAGGGAATGACTGACCTGTTAAGTGAAATGCAGCACGTTGATACAATCGTGAATAATTACTGTGTCTTATTAAAGCTAAACTCTCCTGAGCAAACTAGAGTGCTAATAGCTAGCGAGCTGTTTTGCCCTTTACAGTACTAAAGGCTTTAGCTACATCTCGTCAGCCCATATTGGCACTCTTAACCACCACTAAAATAACTAAAATAGATGGATTATGTACAAGATAAATGTAAATGTCAGGAAAAGAAAGTTGGGGCAGACGCTTTGCAGACTTTAAGGGACAAAATAAAGTTGAAGTTAATAAATATGGATCGCAGCCAATAATCAATGCCTTTTCCAAATATCGCTGTCCTTCTGTCTCATTTAGATGTGCTATCACAGACATTTCTGGTGGGGCAATTTTGTATGACGATATGTTCGTTGTCATGACTGTTCGCCAGCTAAGTGCTAACCAACCACTAGAATTAGAAAATACTACATTCAAAAAGTCTAAATTTAAAGAAACTATAAACAGAAAACAATACTATTATAATATTATTATTATATTATTACTATATATTATTATATATGACTACCTAGCTACTATTGGTTAAAAAAAATCTTACAATTTTGATGTGCCCCTCTCGTTAAACACTGGCCCCTCCTTGGCCCCCCTAGTAAAAATGGTCTAGAACCGCCACTGGATTGAGGTGATTCGAATTGCTTCAGGGGAAATTCTTACGATTTACCGTGGAGGGGCACCATTGTGTTTTAAAAAAAATACAATTAAAGAACAGTTTCTAAAATACACGCTGTCTGAAGTGATTACTTGTTTATTTATAAGATTTAGTCTTAAGAAGAAAAACAAACTTTTGATCACAAAAAAATTTATTTAAAAATGTGCGATTAATTAGTTAATTTTTTTTAATCGATTGACAGCCCTAATATATATATATATATATATATATATATATATATACATATAATTTTCAGTCATAACCAGTGAACCAGTCATAACCTCCCATGCATTTGCTGTCATCTCTTTGAATCCCCTATGGCTAACGCAGGCTCGTGGTCATTTTCGGCAGGTCGCGTGGTTGCGAACTGCTCAAAGTGCAGAAATGTGTGCTCAGAAAAAAACAAATGTGCTCAGTGCTGAAAAATTAGAGGGAACATTGCACGACACCCCTTACTTTAAAACGGCGTATTCCAACACTGAAAACCATGCTTTTCAAAAACGCTGCCCTAGGCAGATACATTTGAAAACTGTAGTTGTAGGTTGCCATGGCACTGGGGGTAGCTTGCGCTTGAGAGGCTATAACGTCAAAATAAACATGGAAGGTGAAATGAATATGCTGCTCTGTCTCTACAATTTACTTACCGATAGTTTAGTTAGTGTACTTCGAGTACAAGTACTTTTCCTGAATAGATACGCGTTACTCCTACGCAGAAGGTGTGCACTGTACTCGGTGTGCTTGAACTATGAGTGAAAATACCGTTTAAACCATACAATGAGCGGCGATTCTGGGTAAGACGTGGCCGAACTTTTCCCGAACAGCTAGCTGGTGGGACAGTTTGTAATTCTATTTGTTTGTATGCCTATTCAATTACACATAAAATATAAACATTTAAAAAAAAATAACATTTCTGATGTTCGTATTTTTCAAATTTATCAGCTAATATGTCATGCTAAAACACCTCTTGTTTCGTTACTAATACATAATTAGGTGCACTTTACGCATCTCCTCCCATCTCTTTGCGACGAATACCCACTTTCCCACACCCACTTCCCAGCAGCGGTAATCTGCGCTTTTACTCAGGTGCGCCTCCTTTGGAAATACGGTTTTATGTCTTTACCCGCTATTTTACGCCTGAAATGGGCGCGATCCTGTTAGTAAATGAGGCCCTAAGTGTCAAATGAGAGGGGCAAATGGTAGCCTAAATGAAAAAGTCTGTTAGCCTACATAATATTGGCATCCATATAGGTTATAGTAAGTTTTCATTATTTGGATAATTGATACATCCCTTTTGGGCTAAAGTGATTTAAAGACCTGGACGTGCTGGACCCAGCCTCTCGCCTAGACCTCTCTTCTGAAACAGGTTGACTTTGTTCTTTTGTCATTTACCCACCCTTCAAATGATGCAATTTTAGACTTTTCAGTTTTAATGACTAGCTTAGGACCTCAAAGTTTTTTGTACTCGACACAAAACGTCAGAAATAAAAGTCTATAATCCAAAATTCTTCTGATTGTCTGTTTACTTAATAACCTAAATCATACAGTATAAAAACTTAGGATATTACTTTGTCTAGCTAATTAACTGGCATTAAGTGTATGTCAAAATACTGTGTTGCTTCAAGGTCAAGTGGCTTCAGACTGCTTCACAGGGTTTCTTTCATATTAAATCAAACAGCCAATCAAATGACATTATTCTCAACATCACTGGTCAACTATCAATATTTCCATTTTTATATTACAAATGCAACACCGTTTCTTCTTAGTTCTTATGAATATCTTTAAATCTTAAATTCTCAATCTGCAATTATTATTCAATTACAATATTATTACAAAACTATAATTTGGCTCCAACAGTTCTAAACAAAGAAATGGCCGAATGGTACAAATACAGACCTAAATAATGATGTTTTCACATTTCAGCATCTTTATTTTATTTTGAAAAACATTTTCATTTGTATGTGTGTGTGTGTGTTTTAAAAGTAGACAATCTCATCAGATTCAGTTTTGTTGGTTTGGACACCGCCCAGCTCCTTCTTGTTGCCATATACGGGAAGTGGGTCAAACACACGGATGTGGATGTAGTCGTCTCCTCCTACATGAACCTGAGGAGATGGAGACAAGGACAGAGAGGGGCCCATAGAAAGACAAGGACAGAGAGGGAACCATAGAGACAAGGACAGAGAGGGAACCATAGAGACAAGGACAGAGAGGGACCCAGAGAGAGACAAGGACAGAGAGGAGAGACAAAGGGGGAGAAACAGAGGGAGAGAAGTGAAGGAGAAGAAGTGAAAAGAGAAAAATCAGAGAGTGGCAATAAATTACATCTACAGACAAGAATGGCAACAGTTATCTAATTACTAATGAGTTCACTGAACAGACACAAACACACACACACACACACACACACACACACACACACCTGCATGCATATGATGTCTGCATGTACACACTCACACACACAGAGAAGTATGATACCTTGATGAAGTAATTGGTCCCTGCCACTATTTGGCTCTTGTACTTCTTGGCAGTGTAGCTGTAATAGTTCTTTCCTACTTTCTCATCAACAGCGGCTTTCACCTGCAGATGTAGCAAAGAGAGATTATATGGCAGGGCAGTGTGTGTGTGAGAGAGAGAGTGACACAAGGTGAGAGTTAGGCACTAGCTTACCATCCCACACAGCCCTATGATGTTGGTGCTTTAAGCTTTAAGTTAAAGTTGAGTATTTAGCAGATGCTTTTGTCCAAAGTCTTTAATTGTTGCTGATTAAAGTGCTATAACTGACACTGCTGTTCACATGCTAATGGCAAAGCAAACAACCACAACCGTTAGATATAACCACGACTGTACACACATGATTTGACCTCATGTAAACACACACCTGCATAAGCAGAGGGTGTAGGAATACTGTGAATATGAGGCTTTTAACTAAACTACAAAAACATATGTTACATTGTGATCTTTCTGGAATCATGTTCTATTCAAGTATAGGGGTAGTACACAGATGTATCTCAGTCATTAGGAAAGGATTTGGCACTGGCCTCTCTGTCTGCACGCCCATGTCATGGACCCCCATGCCCCATTAAACTCACACTAGAGGACTCTTCAGCTAAATTCAAATGACATCTGTTTGGAACCTGGGTTTTACTGAAAATTCTGCCACATTAAACCCATCCCATGAAGTTGCCAACTTATCCTTAAAAAGCAAAAATTGCAACTGTTTAGTACCTAATTTTACTGATTGTTCTGGCACACTAAAATAAAAACATATTATAATGTAATTGTAATGTCCTGCAAAGCACTCTGAGACAATGTCAGTTGATTGCTGCCTTAAAATAATTGGGGTGTGTAAGCTGTATCCTAACCCTGTGCAGTTAGAAACTCAAAAATGAAATTCAGTTGAGTTGAATATTGTGAAACATTCACCTCACCTCATCGCACATAGTTTGGATTTTCGGCGTCGCATCCTTGACCTCGGTTAGACCTCCACAGATAGACATCTCAGACGTTTTGTTGAAGAAAGGAGAGCAAAATCTAGAGAACGTTTGCAATGAAAGTTAATCAATAATGTTCGCTGAGAAGCTCATGGCTCATAAAGTTTATGGTTATCATGAAACCCGATGAAATTGTACATCTACCCAAGATAGAAACCTGCCTGAAAGATGTAAAATCTTGGATGGCTAACAACTTCCTGCTCCTCAACTCTGATAAAACTAGATAAAAAAAAAATTAATACTGCGAGAAGTAAAGTATTTTGACATTCAAAACGAATTACTGGCCAAGCATCATATTCAGATTTCCGTAAAAACCTATTAGTTACATTACATAAACTGACATGAGGTAGATATCTAGTCGGACTGGCCAGACAAGTTATTATTATTATAAGCAAATTATGTTATTTTAGTCTTCTGTTCAGTTGATGGCTGGCAAACAACAATCTTAGAAGGTTTGGGGCACTTGTGGCACATATTATTGACTCATTTTAAGCTATCAATCTACCTCAGGGTGAACAAAATGAGCCGAAACGGAATAAAATGGAATTCACCAAAATGTGAAACGGATTCATTTTGTTGAAACGGAAAATCATTGGCCCTATTTATTGACTCACCTTCAGGATGAACTCAGCCGACGGCGGACAACAGGTTGTGGTGAGGTCAAGCGCTCTTCAGCTGGACAGAAAGATCCAGAGGCTCGCACCTGACTTTATACTGAAGTTATGCTGAGTCACACAGACGCATAGGCAGGTAGTGAAAAGGAGGGGGTTATGTTATTGGAACCAAAGGTGCTCTATGATGGGAGGGTTGTTTTAATCGGTGCCAAGCGCCACAGGTTTGTCTGGTTGGTACAAAGACATCAAATCCCGATGAAAATCTAAGAAAGGTATTTATTGACACGCACACACTCTGAAGCCATGAATGCCAGGAATATGAAGTAACCGTCAATTGAACCGTGATAGAAAATAAAGATTTAATAAAAACGTATAAACCATAGTAGCACAAAAGTTTCTTTTAACAGTACAAACCAGCACAAACGATTGAGACTATTTTTATGAGATTTGGTTGGGTTCGGCTGGTGACGTCACGCGTGTGAAAATTAAAACGGTAATAACTTTAAAATCATAATAGCACAAATATTTATTTTAACAGCACAAACGTAGCACAAACGATTGAGACTATTTTGATGAGTTTTTGACGTGGACAGGGGGCTGAGTGACGTCACAGCCCAGAAAATGTAACTTTAAACTAGAAAATGCATTTCCATGAAATGCAAAAGTTAAGAAAGGAAGAAGAAAAGAAAGAAGAGTGAAAGAAGGAAAGAAGAAAGGAAAGAAGAGTAAAAGAAGGAAAGAAGAGTGGAGGAAGGAAAAAAGAAAGGAAAGAAGTGAAGAAAGGAAAGAAGAGTGGAAGAAGGAAAGAAGAGTGAAAGAAAGAAAGAAGAAAGGAAAGAAGAGTGGAAGAAGGAAAGAAGAAAGGAAAGAAGAGTGAAGAAAGGAAAGAAGAGTGGAATAAGGAAAGAAGAAAGGAAAGAAGAGTGGAAGAAAGAAAGAAGAAAGGATAGAAGAGTGAACAAGAGTGGCTCTAGATAAAGACAGTAAAGAGAGAGTGAAGAGGGAAAATATTGAAAGAAGGAGAGAAAAATGGAGAGAAGCAGAGAGATAGAGTGAGAGAGTGAGTAGAGTGAGAGGGATAGAGAGAAAGATGGAGAGAAAAAAAAGTAGAGTATGGAAGGTGTCTCTTAATATTCCTAGTTATACAGTTGAATGGAGAGGGACAGAGAGAAGAGGTCCCTTGGAACCTTGGCGCAGGTGTCAGTGAAGCACAGGTGCAAGCCAGTTTAATGACCCTATTATGATGTCATAATGGCCCAATGTAAGTAAATGGGAGAATTTGTATTAGTTTTTCTTTAATATCTTAAAAAGTATAACGTTTAGAAAAATGAAAAATATATAGCGTAAGTGTTTACAAGACCTATGCAACAAAGTTCGAACATAGTTTCTACGGAAAGGGATTTGAGCTGAATTAAGCGCAGAAGTTCGGTAAAAAGGAATAATAACTAGAATATGCATTTCCTGAAGGAAATACCAGTGCATGAAATGCAAAAGTTAAGAAAGGAAGAAGAAAGGAAAGCAGCGTGAACAAGAGTGAAAGAAGAAATGGACGGAGTAATTGAAAGCAGCGTGAACAAGAGTGGCTATGGATGAAGACAGCAAAGAGAGAGTGAAGAGGGAAAAGTTTAAAAGAAGGAAAAAAAATTGGAAGAAGAAGTTGGAGAGGCATAGAAGAAAAACACGTAGATGGAGGTTGGAGAGAGAGAGGGAAGTGAAAATAGGAAAGAGAATAGACTGGAGGAAGGAGACGTTAGAATGATCAATGGATAAAGTGGAAGATATAGACATGACATGGAGGAAGTAAAGGAAATGGAAGGGAGGAAAGAGGACTGTTAAGTCAAAGAAGGCTGACAAAAAGGTTGAAAAAAGAGTAGGAATTGATAGACAGAGTAATTGAAGGAAGAAAGGAAAGAAGAGTGAACAGTAGTGGCTATGGATAATGAGATAAAGAGAGAGTGAAGATGTGCGAAAATGTGTTCATAAAATGTAACGAGTAACGACACATATTGTAGAATGTAGTGGAGTAAAAAGTATAGATAATAGCTGCAAAATGTAATGAAGTAAAAGTAAAAAGTATGCACTATTATTTTTACTTAAATAAAGTACAGATACGTAAAAAACTTAAAGTCAGTAGAACTTACCGTTAAAATGTATTTCGCTTCTGGTATCAAGTGATTTCTCACCACCAACGCAGAGATGTGAATGTCATTCTCACCTCACTTCCCAAATTTATATTCCACTGCATGCTCAGCCACTCCCCTATTCCATGGAACAGGTTGGCTAATGCAACTCAGACATTTCCTGAGAACTACTAGATGTACAGAGTCTGCTCTCTGGACTCTGTACATCTAGTAGTTCTCAGGAAATGTCTGAGACTTTTTTTTACTTAATAAAACTGTGGTGTGTAACCTTACATTTTCACACCATTATCACATTGCATTATTCTTTATGCCACTGAGTTTGCTGTTGCAGTTGTCCTCTGGATTGAGGTTAAAAGAAGTAAAAATGCTAAAAATCATTGCCACCTTTCTACAATCTTAAAAATATTGCTGATGTGAACAACTGAAAGTTAGAACAATCTCCGAAACATCCAGAATATCTGATCAGAAATCAGGCTCTGATGTTTTCTCTGAGTTTGAGAACAGACCTGCAGTTAAGCACCTTTTTGAACATTACCAGGTCAACTGCAATCAGAACTAGTCTTGGCCTAACCACCTAATCAGCTCAAAACTGATTGGAAGACCTAATATAGTTAGTTGGTTCTAAACTCTGAAAGTTATAAGTTATAATTAATCAATTCATTTTCTCTTGGTAATAAAAAAACACATACCTAAAATTCAGACAAAAATTATTTTCTTGATTCCTTAGGTAAGTTGCCTGAGAACAGAGTGCTCTCTAATACAGGCTGTGTGAAAACTGTTCTTTGGAAAGCATTTTTTTTAAAACAATTCTTTGGAAAGATATTTCTCAATTCAAAGGACACTGTAACCCAACCAAACCCACGCTGCCACACCCAGCTGGAACGTGCCCCCGTGGACAGCCGATTACGTTAGGGTGTGTTCATAAGAAACTGTTGCTTCATACTACAAAGTCCATGCATCGAGAAAGAGGGACAGACAACGGCTGTCAGAAAAGAACCGATTGGGTTTGTGGGTTTTGTTTTATGGTTGTGTGGTTACTCTTGCTATTAGAAAAACTGGTGTGAGGCAGTTGCATGTTCAGTCTGCCGATGTTCAATGAGTACGCCATATCTCCAGTTTGACTTTGCTTTTATGCCACAGTTGCGCTATGTTATTGAGGAAATCATCGTAAAATGAAATGAATGTTGCAGCTCACCTCCGCCACCTTATTTCTTTTCACCATGACACACTGCTAAGCTGGATCCGAGAGCGGCTCGGGGGCCCCGGTGTCCCATCAACACCCCGTGGGTGCCATCAGCATCAACCCAGCCGCCCCCGCCACGTGCTCCCCACCCACACCCCTGGACCTGCCCCAAGCCCGAGCCCCGCCCTAAGGCACAGTATGGCACAGAGTGACAGCACCTCGTACATCAACAGCAGCACCTGTGGTGGCAACAGCCTCGCCCAGCATCAACAATAGCCATTACCACCACCGCAACAGCAGCAGGGCCCTCCTCACCCCCAGCAGCAACAGCCTATGGGCTGCGGCGCTTGTGGTTGCCGTGGCAGCTGTGGCGGCGGCGGACACGTGTCCAGTTACTACTTCCACCAGATGGCGCCGGCGAGACAGGTGTTCCAGCAGATGCCGCACATCTTCCCAATCTCCTCCCTCTGCAGCAGCAGCTACCTCAGCCAGGGGGCGCCACAGGGTAGCAGCACCACGCAGTTGCCCTTCTTCCCGCAGGGCGTCGCCACTGCCACCTACCCGGGCGGAGCGCTCCTGCACAAACACACGCACGCCCATATGCACGGCCACGGCCACACACACTCGGAGCATGTGTTGAAAAAAAAAAAGTCCATTTGAGTGCCTCTCAGCCTCTGAAAAGGTTTTTACAGTAGCAGATGGACTTTGGCCAGCTACGGGTTTCAGCAGATGGCGGCCTTCAGGGGCTTCTACCCGCAGGTGTACCCAACCACCATGGGCTCCATGCAGGGTGCCGGCGTGGCCATGGCGGGCGTGGGGGGCATCAACAAGAAGAATGGCAACATCTCCTGCTACAACTGCGGCACCACCGGGCACATTGCACAGGACTGCAAGCAGCCCTCCATTGACGCCACACAGCAAGGTAGCCTTCAAGGCGCTTCATGTCTTTAGTCTGTACATCCGTATAAACTGTGGTTTGTTTGGTTTCACATAGAAACACCCTAAAGGGATTTATTTTGGAACCTTTTCAGCCTTGAAGAACAAGGGATTTATTTGAAAACTCCTCTGTAATGCCCTTTCTTTCTGAGGGTTCTAAATAAAGCCTCTATATTCTGTATTCTGGCAAAAAGTGCACAGAGAGCTCTTCATCCAAAGATGGTGGTTCAGAATGTTCCAGAAGAATTTTAGGCCCCTTAGCAGCTTCTAGGCAGGACCTTCCAGGATTATTCTATGATGACAAATGAATCCTTCACACATATACAGTATATGCCTATAAAAGATTTCACAATTTGGATCTCACTCACTCTTGCTACTCTCTGTCACTCCAGGTGGTTTCCGGCTACAGTACGTCGCCTCTCACAATTCTGAAGCACTAGACAACACGGAAGGATGAGTCGCTGCACCCACCAAACATCTCCTGTTGGACGTTGGCAATCCACCCGTAAACACTATATTAGGAGGGTGGGGGTGTCGGCTGAGCTCTTCATCTCACCGCCACTCCTGTCCCGCCATTTCATCTTTGCATTTCTTCAGGTGTGACTAAAGACTTGGCAAACGTGAATACTTGTGCCTCCTTGTTTGTACACAAGAGGGAGAGAGAGAGAGAGAGAAGCTGTCTTGCTTCATGTAGGGACTCTTTCCAAGTGGCTTCTGGTATTTTGCACTGAAGACTCGCCCCAAGACAGCGGCTTATGTTTACTAATTTATTTTTTAAAGATGTTTAAAAAAGAAAATAACAAAAGGCATATGTGTCTCCTACGAGTATGAAAGGTTTTTGAAATGATTTGTTCATTGATTTAAAAAGGGAGATCCATAGTGGTCTAAGTCTAAGGGTTTTTTACCTTTTTTACAATTGTATATTTATGCTCTGGAAAAGAAAACTATGTTTGGTTCATTTTTATTATTGTTCTTGATGTTGAATTATACAGTAAAGAAAATACAACAAAAAAGGGGGAAATAGAATTTTGTTTCCTTTTTTCCCTTTTGCTGCAGTGTTTTGAATGTACAACAGTTTAAACTTCTTTGTGCTAAGGAATTTCAGTTTTCAAAAACATTTGAGCGCATTTCCAGTCTACATAATGTGAATTCCCAACTACAAAGTTTCTTTTATCATGTTTTCATCATGTCATAGTGAAAAATAGCTGCTGTTAATTTTTTTTCTCGTTTTGGCAATATGCACTATATCAAGTAAGGGTTCTACAAAGACTACCCTCAGCAAAACTGAGTTCAAGGTTCTCGCAATGACAAACAGCACTCGGCAAATTTGACTAACTACTGTGTAATCCCATCCAGTAGGCCTCAGACGATGCACTGTGCTGTATTGCCACTAGATGGTGCCATTGGGTATCACAGCTCTCCCTAACGCCAGTCAGTGTTGACTTTCAAGCGTAGCTCCGTCGGCTTGTTTGTATCGATGCGGTAGCTTCCCCTCTGGAGAAGTGTCATTCTGTTTGTTTTAATTGCTCTTTTTTACCCACTGTTCACTTTACAGCCTCGTTGTTTGTCCTTCCTTATTTTAGTTTGTGTGTTTTGTTTTGATGGTGTTTTTTTTCTCTCGTGCAACTATGATATACTCTGGTTTCACCAAGGACAAAGCCTAGATTAGTAGACTCATAGCAGGTCATGCCAATTTTAAGAAACATATGCATAGTTAGACTCGATAATGAAAATGGAATAGGATCGTAATGAACATGAGCGCTACTGTCACTGTCAGAAAGAAAACTTGCAAGAGAAGGAGAACACTGACATTACTCTCGTAGGCTACTCCAGGTTAGGTTTCTGAGTGCGATTATTTTGGTGAGCAGTTAATATTTCAGTTCAGTGCTTAAGGATTTTCTTAAAATGTTCTGAAGTGACTGCTGAAATTGTAAACCTATTTTGCTTGAAGAGAAGAACAACAACAACAGAAACATAGTTTTACAGTTACACTAAACATCAATCTGCATAGTGGGACTTTGTACTGAAACACAAGAAGGCCAAAATGCTTACATGGTAAAAGGTGGACCACTACATTAAGTTGATGTTGTTGGATGAACCTTGCGATCTCATGGGATTGTTGTACACATAAATCTGCCAGTTATACTTGTCAAACTTTTTAATGGTTAAAAAATGCTGTACTGTGTACAAGGTAAACTGTTACCTTCAGTTGTGTGTTTACTGTATTCTTTGATATCTAAATGTCATTATGTACTGGAAAGGTCAAATATATTTCTAGGATGATTTGGATTTTATGCCAATTGTTGATGTTTTTTTTTTTCTCCCTGGAATTATCAGCAATAAATACAAAATGTAACTGCCTTGACCTTGTCTTGGAGTTAGATTTCCAGTCTTAATGCAATGACTTTAATCCAATCAAACTTACGCATCAGTGCACCACTCATGCAGCATGTACACTTGTTTATCTCTTAGCTCTTGTTTGTCAACTCATACAACAACTTACAAACCTTGTGGGGCTCAAGAGCAAACTGCTGATCCACATCATCAACGGCTGCACCAAGTACCAGTGCCCTGGTCCTCAGGCACTGTCTACTTTGAACAATGAAGCCCTAGCATGGCTCCCGGACACAAACTTAGTTATTTAACTACAGTAAGAAATGTATTTCGAGACATACGAATATATATATATATACCTCAGAAGCAAACGTTTTGACCTAACCAGCACTGGTGAACTACGGGGACAATTCTCAGCTTTTTATTTGTTTTTCTATATACGCAGTCCTTGCAATAATTCTCGCTGCATCTGACTGATTCTATTGGGAGTGTGAGTTCTACTGCTGGACCGTACTTGCTAGTCAAATGAACCATTATTAAACAAGTGACGCTGAGGCAATATGTGTTAAAAACATCATTTGTTTTTTCCCCTTAAAGCACAAATACTGAGACAATGGCACTATATTTCCAGTAGATTTATTTGACATGTGACATGGTATAACAAGTCAATAACCACATATGGATTTTTTTAATGTTTTGGCTGCAAGAAGTGCTCGTGTTACAACTGGCTCTCCCAGGTTCATACAGTAAGGTAGAGTAACATTCTTAAAGCACCCAGTATAAGACTATTTTCAAATGAGAAGAAAAATTCGAATTTATAGTAAGACTTTAGGTTACAGGTAGTTAGTCAGACACAGGATCTCTTCAGACATTCCTGAGACATCTTTCTATGTAGACTTCTTTACCACTCTAGCCTCAGCTTAAGGGGAGCTGTAGCGGCCATAGAAGAGGATGCTCTGTGTGGGGTTGTGTCGGATGAAGAAGAGGAAGGGGTGGTCCGCCATGAACATTTTTGTATCAGAGGCATACTGGTAAGTGTAGCTGTGACAGCTGTAGCTGCGCCTGCCTCAGTGCCCTCCTCGGTCACTTCCACAAAGGACTTGTGCACGACCTTGGACAGAACCAGATTGTTGCAGGACATGCCGGAGAAGTCACACTTCTGGGGGCTAAAGGTATCCACCATGCCCATGCTGACCAGGATCTCCTTGAGGTCATAGGTCTCTTCCAGCTTGAACCTGGGGAGACCCACCTTGACCTCCACGGTGTGCATCATGTCAGGCCTGGTCCACTCCACAAGTTTGTCATACGTGAGCATCTGCTCCAGCTTAGGGAGTGGCAAAGAGAGAGGTTATATATCAGAGCAAGGACTGGGTATCTGAATGTCTGAATCTCTAATGATCCAGGTTGGACCCTCTGTTACATAGCTAGCACAGCTGACGAAAAGGACTATATGCTTAATTTTTCAAGTTTGAACATTCAAATATTAGTTTTGTAGTTGACAAAAACACTTACGTACATAAACTATAACCTCTAATAGGTTAGGTTTAGGCTGATAATAGGTTAGAGATATTTCATCTAATGTTCATTCAGTTCTATGTTAGATACTTTGCACCAACCCATCTAGCATTACTGTGCACGTCACTGTTTTACCTTCTCCAGTCCAGTGGTGTTGTCCTCCATGTTGTTTGGGAGCATAATGAGCATGCTCATGTCTTTACCCTCATAGGGGAGTTCCAGAATCTGGCAGTCGACATCGGGGACGTAGGTAAAGGGGAATGTAGCCGTCTGATGCATCATTTGCACAGGCTTACTTTCATTCTGCAAACAGACACAAGGACTTAATACACACAAGCACATGGGAGGGGAGTTCATTATCAACTGTTTTTGACAACCATTACCTCGTTGATCTTAAATTGTACTTCAGTGGTATTGCCCCTGTAGAACTTCATCTCCCAGTCGCCTTTGAAGTAGAGGGCGTTTACCAGCACAAGTCTTGTTTCATCATCCACATCCCCTTTAGCCAACAGATCCTTGATTTTCTCTACAATATAGATGGATCAATACGAAAACGAATAAGAACAGCTGTTTCATTTTTACGGCAGTGACAGAAAGGTACAAAAGAGGTGTTTTGTATGTAAGGTTATGCTGTTTGGGTTTCAGCACTGATTGATGATTACCTTGTGTCTTTTTCTCCACCCATTTGTTGATTTTTACTCGGGCCGCCTCTGCATTTGAGATGAAGTCAACAGCCTCCAACTCGGCAAGGTAGAGTGTCTTAGTGTCATCAAGGAATTTCTGAAGAATGGGAGGGAAAAAAACAAGAAATGATGGCTTGATCATCAAGTCAGGTCAGAACTATAGAGGCCAACATTTTCTGGCACTAACACACCCAGATTCCTGCTTCCTTTACTGGCATGGAAAAGTGTTGATCAATGTTACATTTCATGCCACATGCCAGTGACTGTGCTGTCTGTGTGAAGCAGATGGTCTTACCTCAACAAACTTGTAGGTCTTCTCTCCATAGAGGCGATTGGCCAGACTCAGTGCATATGGGGCTCCGTCTTTGTTGAGTTCAGCCAAGAGCTTGTTGAAGCCAACATGGACATCACCCTCAACTTTGTTAAGGTTCAGGGTCTTTAGAGAAAATGAAAAAGGATTATTGATAAGTGTTCAGTTATATTGTGCCGATAAAACTAAAGGTCGTATGGATCTTTCTATCGTCTTTTCCTACACTTTTCCTTGAAAACGTCATGAGATCAAGGAAAGATGTGAAGTACAATTCATAAGGACTTTGGCAAAGATAACCGCGGTGCAAAGAGAATCCGACTGCACATATACTAGGCTACTAATTATGCAAAGGTAGATGTTATTGGCTTGGGTCACGTTGATCGGTTGTTGATCGATTGTTTGTTGATGTCGCAAGGAATTGGGGCGATACTATCTATTTCCATTCATAAAGGATGCTCCAGTGTACCCTATACTAAAGGAGATAAGGAAAGGAAACATTTAAGCTTCTTTACGCATTCATGTCTGCCAGCATCATTTTGCTCAGTTAAAAGCAAAACACACTATCCAACGAATTGTCTCCGTTTAATAAAATATTTTTTAAAAACGTGGCTTCTGTATACGGGTAATCGTCATTGACTATAAGTATAGGCCAGGTAACATTAACCTACAAAAAAGGTAAAAGTATTATTAATAAGTGTTCTGTTACTATATTCTGTGCTCACTTATCATCTACATCATCAGTGGCGGTTCTACACGGAGGCCTGGGGTGGCCCGTGCCCCCGTAGACATGTCCCTGGCCACCCCTGTGGCCACCCCGTGCTGACTAAATAAAAAATTATGAATTGATTATGATTTTACACCCGAGCGCCAAAAGCGGAACAAATGCGACGCAACGTTCTACACGGGTAAATTAAAGCGGCGCACCCAAACACTGTAGTCTGCCAGGTGTGGTGCTCGTCGGTGAAGGAGAGCTCAGCAACTACTATTCGTTGATACCATGTGACGTCACTGTGTCTAAGCGTCGCCATATTTGTGTCCAACACGGCCGCAGTAGTCTGGCTGTGCGTCGGTCACAACCCACAGAAAGTAAAAAATCCCGGGATATGTTTTGCTGTTGGATGCGACAACTGTCGCCTAAGAAACCCAGATATACAATTTCTTTCTATTCCAAAAGATTTAGGGAATGACTGACCTGTTAAGTGAAATGCAGCACGTTGATACAATCGTGAATAATTACTGTGTCTTATTAAAGCTAAACTCTCCTGAGCAACTAGAGTGCTAATAGCTAGCGAGCTGGTTTTGCCCTTTACAGTACTAAAGGCTTTAGCTACATCTCGTCAGCCCATATGGCACTCTTAACCACCACTAAAATAACTAAAATAGATGGATATTGTACAAGATAAATGTAAATGTCAGGGAAAAGAAAGTTGGGGCAGACGCTTTGCAGACTTTAAGGGACAAAATAAAGTTGAAGTTAATAAATATGGGATCCGCAGCCAATAATCAATGCCTTTTCCAAATATCGCATGTCCTTCTGTCTCATTTAGATGTGCTATCACAGACATTTCTGGTGGGGCAATTTTGTATGACGATATGTTCGTTGTCATGACTGTTCGCCAGCTAAGTGCTAACCAACCACTAGAATTAGAAAATACTACATTCAAAAGTCTAAATTTAAAGAAACTATAAACAGAAAACAATACTATTATAATATTATTATTAATTATTACTATATATTATTATATATGACTACCTAGCTACTATGGTAAAAAAAATCTTACAATTTTGATGTTGCCCCTCTCGTTAAACCACTGGCCCCTCCTTGGCCCCCCTAGTAAAAAATGGCTCTAGAACCGCCACTGGAATTTGAGGGTTTTGGATTCTGAATTGCTTCAGGGGGGAAATTCTTCACGATTTACCGTGGAGGGGCACCCATTAGTGGTTTTAAAAAAAATACAATTAAAGAACAGTTCTAAATAACACGCTGTCTGAAGGTGGATACTGTTTATATAAGATTTAGGTCTTAAGAAGAAAACAACACTTTGATCACAAAAAATTTATTTAAAAATGTGCGATTAATTAGTTAATTTTTTTTAATCGATTGACAGCTAATAAATATATATATATATATATATATATACATATAATTTTCAGTCATAACAGTGAACCGTCATAACCTCCCATGCATTTGCTGTCATCTCTTTGAATCCCTATGGCTAACGCAGGTCGTGGTCATTTTCGGCAGGTCGCGTGGTTGGAACTGCTCAAAGTGCAGAAATGTGTGCTCAGAAAAAAACATGTGCTCAGTGCTGAAAATTAGAGGGAACATTGCACGACACCTTAACTTTAAACGGCGTATTCCAACACTGAAACCATGCTTTTCAAAAACGCTGCCCTAGGCAGATACATTTGAAAACTGTAGTTGTAGGTTGCATGGCACTGGGGTAGCTTGCGCTTGAGAGGCTATAAGTCAAAATAAACATGGAAGGTGAAATGAATATGCTGCTCTGTCTCACAATTTACTTACGATAGTTTAGTTAGTGTACTTCGAGTACAAGTACTTTTCCTGAATAGATACGCGTTATCTACGCAGAAGGTGGCACTGTACTCGGTGTGCTTGAACTATGAGTGAAATACGTTTAAACATACAATGAGCGGCGATTCTGGGTAAGACGTGGCCGAACTTTCCCGAACAGCTAGCTGGTGGGACAGTTTGTAATTCTATTTGTTTGTATGCTATTCAATATACACATAAAATATAAATATTAAAAATAACATTTCTGATGTTCGTATTTTTTAATTTATCAGCTAATATGTCATGCTAAAACACTCTTGTTTCGTTACTAATACATTAGGTGCTTTACGCATCTCCTCCCATCTCTTTGCGACGTACCCACTTTCCCACACCCACTTCCCAGCAGCGGTAATTGCGCTTTCTGCGCCTTTCTTTGGAAATACGGTTTTATGTCTTTTACCCGTATTTTACGCTGAAATGGCGCGTCCTGTTAGTAAAGTGAGGCCCTAAGTGTCAAATGAGAGGGGCAAATGGTAGCCTAATGAAAAAGTCTGTTTAGCCTAAATATTGGCATCTATATTATTAGTAAGTTTTTCATTATTTGGATAATTGATATCCCTTTTGGGCTAAAGTGATTTAAGACCTGGACGTGCTGGACCCAGTCGTCTAGACCTTCTTAAACAGGTTGACTTGTTCTTTTGTCTTTACCCACCCTTCAAATGATGCAATTTTAGACTTTTCAGTTTTAATGA
Source organism: Clupea harengus (assembly GCF_900700415.2). NCBI lineage: Eukaryota > Metazoa > Chordata > Actinopteri > Clupeiformes > Clupeidae > Clupea > Clupea harengus. The sequence continues at coordinate 22,723 of NW_024879667.1, read as the reverse complement.
CTAGCTTAGGACCTCAAAGTTTTTTGTACTCGACACAAAACGTCAGAAATAAAAGTCTATAATCCAAAATTCTTCTGATTGTCTGTTTACTTAATAACCTAAATCATACAGTATAAAATTAGGATATTACTTTGTCTAGCTAATTAACTGGCATTAAGTGTATGTCAAAATACTGTGTTGCTTCAAGGTCAGTGGCTTCAGACTGCTTCACAGGGTTTCTTTCATATTAAATCAAACAGCCAATCAAATGACATTATTCTCAACATCACTGGTCAACTATCAATATTTCCATTTTTATATACAAATGCAACACCGTTTCTTCTTAGTTCTTATGAATATCTTTAAATCTTAAATTCTCAATCTGCAATTATTATTCAATTACAATATTATTACAAAACTATAATTTGGCTCCAACAGTTCTAAACAAAGAAATGGCCGAATGGTACAAATACAGACCTAAATAATGATGTTTTCACATTTCAGCATCTTTATTTTATTTTGAAAACATTTTCATTTGTATGTGTGTGTGTGTTTTAAAAGTAGACAATCTCATCAGATTCAGTTTTGTTGGTTTGGACACCGCCCAGCTCCTTCTTGTTGCCATATACGGGAAGTGGGTCAAACACACGGATGTGGATGTAGTCGTCTTCCTACATGAACCTGAGGAGATGGAGACAAGGACAGAGAGGGGCCCATAGAAAGACAAGGACAGAGAGGGAACCATAGAGACAAGGACAGAGAGGGAACCATAGAGACAAGGACAGAGAGGGACCCAGAGAGAGACAAGGACAGAGAGGAGAGACAAAGGGGGAGAAACAGAGGGAGAGAAGTGAAGGAGAAGAAGTGAAAAGAGAAAAATCAGAGAGTGGCAATAAATTACATCTACAGACAAGAATGGCAACAGTTATCTAATTAAATGAGTTCACTGAACAGACACAAACACACACACACACACACACACCACACACACACACCTGCATGCATATGATGTCTGCATGTACACATCACACACACAGAGAAGTATGATACCTTGATGAAGTAATTGGTCCCTGCCTATTTGGCTCTTGTACTTCTTGGCAGTGTAGCTGTAATAGTTCTTTCCTACTTTCTCATCAACAGCGGCTTTCACCTGCAGATGTAGCAAAGAGAGATTATATGGCAGGGCAGTGTGTGTGTGAGAGAGAGAGTGACACAAGGTGAGAGTTAGGCACTAGCTTACCATCCCACACAGCCCTATGATGTTGGTGCTTTAAGCTTTAAGTTAAAGTTGAGTATTTAGCAGATGCTTTTGTCCAAAGTCTTTAATTGTTGCTGATTAAAGTGCTATAACTGACACTGCTGTTCACATGCTAATGGCAAAGCAAACAACCACAACCGTTAGATATAACCACGACTGTACACACATGATTTGACCTCATGTAAACACACACCTGCATAAGCAGAGGGTGTAGGAATACTGTGAATATGAGGCTTTTAACTAAACTACAAAAACATATGTTACATTGTGATCTTTCTGGAATCATGTTCTATTCAAGTATAGGGTAGTACACAGATGTATCTCAGTCATTAGGAAAGGATTTGGCACTGGCCTCTCTGTCTGCACGCCCATGTCATGGACCCCCATGCCCCATTAAACTCACACTAGAGGACTCTTCAGCTAAATTCAAATGACATCTGTTTGGAACCTGGGTTTTACTGAAAATTCTGCCACATTAAACCCATCCCATGAAGTTGCCAACTTATCCTTAAAAAGCAAAAATTGCAACTGTTTAGTACCTAATTTTACTGATTGTTCTGGCACACTAAAATAAAACATATTATAATGTAATTGTAATGTCCTGCAAAGCACTCTGAGACAATGTCAGTTGATTGCTGCCTTAAAATAATTGGGGTGTGTAAGCTGTATCCTAACCCTGTGCAGTTAGAAACTCAAAAATGAAATTCAGTTGAGTTGAATATTGTGAAACATTCACCTCACCTCATCGCACATAGTTTGGATTTTCGGCGTCGCATCCTTGACCTCGGTTAGACCTCCACAGATAGACATCTCAGACGTTTTGTTGAAGAAAGGAGAGCAAAATCTAGAGAACGTTTGCAATGAAAGTTAATCAATAATGTTCGCTGAGAAGCTCATGGCTCATAAAGTTTATGGTTATCATGAAACCCGATGAAATTGTACATCTACCCAAGATAGAAACCTGCCTGAAAGATGTAAATCTTGGATGGCTAACAACTTCCTGCTCCTCAACTCTGATAAAACTAGATAAAAAAAAAATTAATACTGCGAGAAGTAAAAGTATTTTGACATTCAAAACGAATACTGGCCAAGCATCATATTCAGATTTCCGTAAAAACCTATTAGTTACATTACATAAACTGACATGAGTAGATATCTAGTCGGACTGGCCAGACAAGTTATTATTATTATAAGCAAATTATGTTATTTTAGTCTTCTGTCAGTTGATGGCTGCAAACAACAATCTTAGAAGGTTTGGGGCACTTGTGGCACATATTATTGACTCATTTAAGCTATCAATCTAACCTCAGGGTGAACAAAATGAGCCGAAAACGGAATAAAATTGAAATTCACCAAAATGTGAAACGGATTCATTTTGTTGAAACGGAAAATCATTGGCCCTATTTATTGACTCACCTTCAGGATGAACTCAGCCGACGGCGGACAACAGGTTTGTGGTGAGGTCAAGCGCTCTTCAGCTGGACAGAAAGATCCAGAGGCTCGCACCTGACTTTATACTGAAGTTATGCTGAGTCACACAGACGCATAGGCAGGTAGTGAAAAGGAGGGGGTTATTTATTGGAACCAAAGGTGCTCTATGATGGGAGGGTTGTTTTAATCGGTGCCAAGCGCCACAGGTTTGTCTGGTTGGTACAAAGACATCAAATCCCGATGAAAATCTAAGAAAGGTATTTATTGACACGCACACACTCTGAAGCCATGAATGCCAGGAATATGAAGTAACCGTCAATTGAACCGTGATAGAAAATAAAGATTTAATAAAAACGTATAAACCCATAGTAGCACAAAAGTTTCTTTTAACAGTACAAACCAGCACAAACGATTGAGACTATTTTTATGAGATTTGGTTGGGTTCGGCTGGTGACGTCACGCGTGTGAAAATTAAAACGGTAATAACTTTAAAATCATAATAGCACAAATATTTATTTTAACAGCACAAACGTAGCACAAACGATTGAGACTATTTTGATGAGTTTTTGACGTGGACAGGGGGCTGAGTGACGTCACAGCCCAGAAAATGTAACTTTAAACTAGAAAATGCATTTCCATGAAATGCAAAAGTTAAGAAAGGAAGAAAGAAAAGAAAGAAGAGTGAAAGAAGGAAAGAAGAAAGGAAAGAAGAGTAAAAGAAGGAAAGAAGAGTGGAGGAAGGAAAAAAGAAAGGAAAGAAGTGAAGAAAGGAAAGAAGAGTGGAAGAAGGAAAGAAGAGTGAAAGAAGAAGAAGAAAGGAAAGAAGAGTGGAGAAGGAAAGAAGAAAGGAAAGAAGAGTGAAGAAAGGAAAGAAGAGTGGAATAAGGAAAGAAGAAAGGAAAGAAGAGTGGAAGAAAGAAAGAAGAAAGGATAGAAGAGTGAACAAGAGTGGCTCTAGATAAAGACAGTAAAGAGAGAGTGAAGAGGGAAAATATTGAAAGAAGGAGAGAAAAATGGAGAGAAGCAGAGAGATAGAGTGAGAGAGTGAGTAGAGTGAGAGGGATAGAGAGAAAGATGGAGAGAAAAAAAGTAGAGTATGGAAGGTGTCTCTTAATATTCCTAGTTATACAGTTGAATGGAGAGGGACAGAGAGAAGAGGTCCCTTGGAACCTTGGCGCAGGTGTCAGTGAAGCACAGGTGCAAGCCAGTTTAATGACCCTATTATGATGTCATAATGGCCCAATGTAAGTAAATGGGAGAATTTGTATTAGTTTTTTCTTTTAAATATCTTAAAAAGTATAACGTTTAGAAAAATGAAAAATATATAGCGTAAGTGTTTACAAGACCTATGCAACAAAGTTCGAACATAGTTTCTACGAAAGGGATTTGAGCTGAATTAAGCGCAGAAGTTCGGTAAAAAGGAATAATAACTAGAATATGCATTTCCTGAAGGAAATACCAGTGCATGAAATGCAAAAGTTAAGAAAGGAAGAAGAAAGGAAAGCAGCGTGAACAAGAGTGAAAGAAGAAATGGACGGAGTAATTGAAAGCAGCGTGAACAAGAGTGGCTATGGATGAAGACAGCAAAGAGAGAGTGAAGAGGGAAAAGTTTAAAAGAAGGAAAAAAAATTGGAAGAAGAAGTTGGAGAGGCATAGAAGAAAAACACGTAGATGGAGGTTGGAGAGAGAGAGGGAAGTGAAAATAGGAAAGAGAATAGACTGGAGGAAGGAGACGTTAGAATGATCAATGGATAAAGTGGAAGATATAGACATGACATGGAGGAAGTAAAGGAAATGGAAGGGAGGAAAGAGGACTGTTAAGTCAAAGAAGGCTGACAAAAAGGTTGAAAAAAGAGTAGGAATTGATAGACAGAGTAATTGAAGGAAGAAAGGAAAGAAGAGTGAACAGTAGTGGCTATGGATAATGAGATAAAGAGAGAGTGAAGATGTGCGAAAATGTGTTCATAAAATGTAACGAGTAACGACACATATTGTAGAATGTAGTGGAGTAAAAAGTATAGATAATAGCTGCAAAATGTAATGAAGTAAAAGTAAAAAGTATGCACTATTATTTTTACTTAAATAAAGTACAGATACGTAAAAAACTTAAAGTCAGTAGAACTTACCGTTAAAATGTATTTCGCTTCTGGTATCAAGTGATTTCTCACCACCAACGCAGAGATGTGAATGTCATTCTCACCTCACTTCCCAAATTTATATTCCACTGCATGCTCAGCCACTCCCCTATTCCATGGAACAGGTTGGCTAATGCAACTCAGACATTTCCTGAGAACTACTAGATGTACAGAGTCTGCTCTCTGGACTCTGTACATCTAGTAGTTCTCAGGAAATGTCTGAGACTTTTTTTTACTTAATAAAACTGTGGTGTGTAACCTTACATTTTCACACCATTATCACATTGCATTATTCTTTATGCCACTGAGTTTGCTGTTGCAGTTGTCCTCTGGATTGAGGTTAAAAGAAGTAAAAATGCTAAAATCATTGCCACCTTTCTACAATCTTAAAAATATTGCTGATGTGAACAACTGAAAGTTAGAACAATCTCCGAAACATCCAGAATATCTGATCAGAAATCAGGCTCTGATGTTTTCTCTGAGTTTGAGAACAGACCTGCAGTTAAGCACCTTTTTGAACATTACCAGGTCAACTGCAATCAGAACTAGTCTTGGCCTAACCACCTAATCAGCTCAAAACTGATTGGAAGACCTAATATAGTTAGTTGGTTCTAAACTCTGAAAGTTATAAGTTATAATTAATCAATTCATTTTCTCTTGGTAATAAAAAAACACATACCTAAAATTCAGACAAAAATTATTTTCTTGATTCCTTAGGTAAGTTGCCTGAGAACAGAGTGCTCTCTAATACAGGCTGTGTGAAAACTGTTCTTTGGAAAGCATTTTTTTTAAAACAATTCTTTGGAAAGATATTTCTCAATTCAAAGGACACTGTAACCCAACCAAACCCACGCTGCCACACCCAGCTGGAACGTGCCCCCGTGGACAGCCGATTACGTTAGGGTGTGTTCATAAGAAACTGTTGCTTCATACTACAAAGTCCATGCATCGAGAAAGAGGGACAGACAACGGCTGTCAGAAAAGAACCGATTGGGTTTGTGGGTTTTGTTTTATGGTTGTGTGGTTACTCTTGCTATTAGAAAAACTGGTGTGAGGCAGTTGCATGTTCAGTCTGCCGATGTTCAATGAGTACGCCATATCTCCAGTTTGACTTTGCTTTTATGCCACAGTTGCGCTATGTTATTGAGGAAATCATCGTAAAATGAAATGAATGTTGCAGCTCACCTCCGCCACCTTATTTCTTTTCACCATGACACACTGCTAAGCTGGATCCGAGAGCGGCTCGGGGGCCCCGGTGTCCCATCAACACCCCGTGGGTGCCATCAGCATCAACCCAGCCGCCCCCGCCACGTGCTCCCCACCCACACCCCTGGACCTGCCCCAAGCCCGAGCCCCGCCCTAAGGCACAGTATGGCACAGAGTGACAGCACCTCGTACATCAACAGCAGCACCTGTGGTGGCAACAGCCTCGCCCAGCATCAACAATAGCCATTACCACCACCGCAACAGCAGCAGGGCCCTCCTCACCCCCAGCAGCAACAGCCTATGGGCTGCGGCGCTTGTGGTTGCCGTGGCAGCTGTGGCGGCGGCGGACACGTGTCCAGTTACTACTTCCACCAGATGGCGCCGGCGAGACAGGTGTTCCAGCAGATGCCGCACATCTTCCCAATCTCCTCCCTCTGCAGCAGCAGCTACCTCAGCCAGGGGGCGCCACAGGGTAGCAGCACCACGCAGTTGCCCTTCTTCCCGCAGGGCGTCGCCACTGCCACCTACCCGGGCGGAGCGCTCCTGCACAAACACACGCACGCCCATATGCACGGCCACGGCCACACACACTCGGAGCATGTGTTGAAAAAAAAAAAGTCCATTTGAGTGCCTCTCAGCCTCTGAAAAGGTTTTTACAGTAGCAGATGGACTTTGGCCAGCTACGGGTTTCAGCAGATGGCGGCCTTCAGGGGCTTCTACCCGCAGGTGTACCCAACCACCATGGGCTCCATGCAGGGTGCCGGCGTGGCCATGGCGGGCGTGGGGGGCATCAACAAGAAGAATGGCAACATCTCCTGCTACAACTGCGGCACCACCGGGCACATTGCACAGGACTGCAAGCAGCCCTCCATTGACGCCACACAGCAAGGTAGCCTTCAAGGCGCTTCATGTCTTTAGTCTGTACATCCGTATAAACTGTGGTTTGTTTGGTTTCACATAGAAACACCCTAAAGGGATTTATTTTGGAACCTTTTCAGCCTTGAAGAACAAGGGATTTATTTGAAAACTCCTCTGTAATGCCCTTTCTTTCTGAGGGTTCTAAATAAAGCCTCTATATTCTGTATTCTGGCAAAAAGTGCACAGAGAGCTCTTCATCCAAAGATGGTGGTTCAGAATGTTCCAGAAGAATTTTAGGCCCCTTAGCAGCTTCTAGGCAGGACCTTCCAGGATTATTCTATGATGACAAATGAATCCTTCACACATATACAGTATATGCCTATAAAAGATTTCACAATTTGGATCTCACTCACTCTTGCTACTCTCTGTCACTCCAGGTGGTTTCCGGCTACAGTACGTCGCCTCTCACAATTCTGAAGCACTAGACAACACGGAAGGATGAGTCGCTGCACCCACCAAACATCTCCTGTTGGACGTTGGCAATCCACCCGTAAACACTATATTAGGAGGGTGGGGGTGTCGGCTGAGCTCTTCATCTCACCGCCACTCCTGTCCCGCCATTTCATCTTTGCATTTCTTCAGGTGTGACTAAAGACTTGGCAAACGTGAATACTTGTGCCTCCTTGTTTGTACACAAGAGGGAGAGAGAGAGAGAGAGAAGCTGTCTTGCTTCATGTAGGGACTCTTTCCAAGTGGCTTCTGGTATTTTGCACTGAAGACTCGCCCCAAGACAGCGGCTTATGTTTACTAATTTATTTTTTAAAGATGTTTAAAAAAGAAAATAACAAAAGGCATATGTGTCTCCTACGAGTATGAAAGGTTTTTGAAATGATTTGTTCATTGATTTAAAAAGGGAGATCCATAGTGGTCTAAGTCTAAGGGTTTTTTACCTTTTTTACAATTGTATATTTATGCTCTGGAAAAGAAAACTATGTTTGGTTCATTTTTATTATTGTTCTTGATGTTGAATTATACAGTAAAGAAAATACAACAAAAAAGGGGGAAATAGAATTTTGTTTCCTTTTTTCCCTTTTGCTGCAGTGTTTTGAATGTACAACAGTTTAAACTTCTTTGTGCTAAGGAATTTCAGTTTTCAAAAACATTTGAGCGCATTTCCAGTCTACATAATGTGAATTCCCAACTACAAAGTTTCTTTTATCATGTTTTCATCATGTCATAGTGAAAAATAGCTGCTGTTAATTTTTTTTCTCGTTTTGGCAATATGCACTATATCAAGTAAGGGTTCTACAAAGACTACCCTCAGCAAAACTGAGTTCAAGGTTCTCGCAATGACAAACAGCACTCGGCAAATTTGACTAACTACTGTGTAATCCCATCCAGTAGGCCTCAGACGATGCACTGTGCTGTATTGCCACTAGATGGTGCCATTGGGTATCACAGCTCTCCCTAACGCCAGTCAGTGTTGACTTTCAAGCGTAGCTCCGTCGGCTTGTTTGTATCGATGCGGTAGCTTCCCCTCTGGAGAAGTGTCATTCTGTTTGTTTTAATTGCTCTTTTTTACCCACTGTTCACTTTACAGCCTCGTTGTTTGTCCTTCCTTATTTTAGTTTGTGTGTTTTGTTTTGATGGTGTTTTTTTTCTCTCGTGCAACTATGATATACTCTGGTTTCACCAAGGACAAAGCCTAGATTAGTAGACTCATAGCAGGTCATGCCAATTTTAAGAAACATATGCATAGTTAGACTCGATAATGAAAATGGAATAGGATCGTAATGAACATGAGCGCTACTGTCACTGTCAGAAAGAAAACTTGCAAGAGAAGGAGAACACTGACATTACTCTCGTAGGCTACTCCAGGTTAGGTTTCTGAGTGCGATTATTTTGGTGAGCAGTTAATATTTCAGTTCAGTGCTTAAGGATTTTCTTAAAATGTTCTGAAGTGACTGCTGAAATTGTAAACCTATTTTGCTTGAAGAGAAGAACAACAACAACAGAAACATAGTTTTACAGTTACACTAAACATCAATCTGCATAGTGGGACTTTGTACTGAAACACAAGAAGGCCAAAATGCTTACATGGTAAAAGGTGGACCACTACATTAAGTTGATGTTGTTGGATGAACCTTGCGATCTCATGGGATTGTTGTACACATAAATCTGCCAGTTATACTTGTCAAACTTTTTAATGGTTAAAAAATGCTGTACTGTGTACAAGGTAAACTGTTACCTTCAGTTGTGTGTTTACTGTATTCTTTGATATCTAAATGTCATTATGTACTGGAAAGGTCAAATATATTTCTAGGATGATTTGGATTTTATGCCAATTGTTGATGTTTTTTTTTTTCTCCCTGGAATTATCAGCAATAAATACAAAATGTAACTGCCTTGACCTTGTCTTGGAGTTAGATTTCCAGTCTTAATGCAATGACTTTAATCCAATCAAACTTACGCATCAGTGCACCACTCATGCAGCATGTACACTTGTTTATCTCTTAGCTCTTGTTTGTCAACTCATACAACAACTTACAAACCTTGTGGGGCTCAAGAGCAAACTGCTGATCACATCATCAACGGCTGCACCAAGTACCAGTGCCCTGGTCCTCAGGCACTGTCTACTTTGAACAATGAAGCCCTAGCATGGCTCCCGGACACAAACTTAGTTATTTAACTACAGTAAGAAATGTATTTCGAGACATACGAATATATATATATATACCTCAGAAGCAAACGTTTTGACCTAACCAGCACTGGTGAACTACGGGGACAATTCTCAGCTTTTTATTTGTTTTTCTATATACGCAGTCCCTTGCAATAATTCTCGCTGCATCTGACTGATTCTATTGGAGTGTGAGTTCTACTGCTGGACCGTACTTGCTAGTCAAATGAACCATTATTAAACAAGTGACGCTGAGGCAATATGTGTTAAAACATCATTTGTTTTTTCCCCTTAAAGCACAAATACTGAGACAATGGCACTATATTTCCAGTAGATTTATTTGACATGTGACATGGTATAACAAGTCAATAACCACATATGGATTTTTTTAATGTTTTTGGCTGCAAGAAGTGCTCGTGTTACAACTGGCTCTCCCAGGTTCATACAGTAAGGTAGAGTAACATTCTTAAAGCACCCAGTATAAGACTATTTTCAAATGAGAAGAAAAATTCGAATTTATAGTAAGACTTTAGGTTACAGGTAGTTAGTCAGACACAGGATCTCTTCAGACATTCCTGAGACATCTTTCTATGTAGACTTCTTTACCACTCTAGCCTCAGCTTAAGGGGAGCTGTAGCGGCCATAGAAGAGGATGCTCTGTGTGGGGTTGTGTCGGATGAAGAAGAGGAAGGGGTGGTCCGCCATGAACATTTTTTGTATCAGAGGCATACTGGTAAGTGTAGCTGTGACAGCTGTAGCTGCGCCTGCCTCAGTGCCCTCCTCGGTCACTTCCACAAAGGACTTGTGCACGACCTTGGACAGAACCAGATTGTTGCAGGACATGCCGGAGAAGTCACACTTCTGGGGGCTAAAGGTATCCACCATGCCCATGCTGACCAGGATCTCCTTGAGGTCATAGGTCTCTTCCAGCTTGAACCTGGGGAGACCCACCTTGACCTCCACGGTGTGCATCATGTCAGGCCTGGTCCACTCCACAAGTTTGTCATACGTGAGCATCTGCTCCAGCTTAGGGAGTGGCAAAGAGAGAGGTTATATATCAGAGCAAGGACTGGGTATCTGAATGTCTGAATCTCTAATGATCCAGGTTGGACCCTCTGTTACATAGCTAGCACAGCTGACGAAAAGGACTATATGCTTAATTTTTCAAGTTTGAACATTCAAATATTAGTTTTGTAGTTGACAAAAACACTTACGTACATAAACTATAACCTCTAATAGGTTAGGTTAGGCTGATAATAGGTTAGAGATATTTCATCTAATGTTCATTCAGTTCTATGTTAGATACTTTGCACCAACCCATCTAGCATTACTGTGCACGTCACTGTTTTACCTTCTCCAGTCCAGTGGTGTTGTCCTCCATGTTGTTTGGGAGCATAATGAGCATGCTCATGTCTTTACCCTCATAGGGGAGTTCCAGAATCTGGCAGTCGACATCGGGGACGTAGGTAAAGGGGAATGTAGCCGTCTGATGCATCATTTGCACAGGCTTACTTTCATTCTGCAAACAGACACAAGGACTTAATACACACAAGCACATGGGAGGGGAGTTCATTATCAACTGTTTTTGACAACCATTACCTCGTTGATCTTAAATTGTACTTCAGTGGTATTGCCCCTGTAGAACTTCATCTCCCAGTCGCCTTTGAAGTAGAGGGCGTTTACCAGCACAAGTCTTGTTTCATCATCCACATCCCCTTTAGCCAACAGATCCTTGATTTTCTCTACAATATAGATGGATCAATACGAAAACGAATAAGAACAGCTGTTTCATTTTTACGGCAGTGACAGAAAGGTACAAAAAGAGGTGTTTTGTATGTAAGGTTATGCTGTTTGGGTTTCAGCACTGATTGATGATTACCTTGTGTCTTTTTCTCCACCCATTTGTTGATTTTTACTCGGGCCGCCTCTGCATTTGAGATGAAGTCAACAGCCTCCAACTCGGCAAGGTAGAGTGTCTTAGTGTCATCAAGGAATTTCTGAAGAATGGGAGGGAAAAAAACAAGAAATGATGGCTTGATCATCAAGTCAGGTCAGAACTATAGAGGCCAACATTTTCTGGCACTAACACACCCAGATTCCTGCTTCCTTTACTGGCATGGAAAAGTGTTGATCAATGTTACATTTCATGCCACATGCCAGTGACTGTGCTGTCTGTGTGAAGCAGATGGTCTTACCTCAACAAACTTGTAGGTCTTCTCTCCATAGAGGCGATTGGCCAGACTCAGTGCATATGGGGCTCCGTCTTTGTTGAGTTCAGCCAAGAGCTTGTTGAAGCCAACATGGACATCACCCTCAACTTTGTTAAGGTTCAGGGTCTTTAGAGAAAATGAAAAAGGATTATTGATAAGTGTTCAGTTATATTGTGCCGATAAAACTAAAGGTCGTATGGATCTTTCTATCGTCTTTTCCTACACTTTTCCTTGAAAACGTCATGAGATCAAGGAAAGATGTGAAGTACAATTCATAAGGACTTTGGCAAAGATAACCGCGGTGCAAAGAGAATCCGACTGCACATATACTAGGCTACTAATTATGCAAAGGTAGATGTTATTGGCTTGGGTCACGTTGATCGGTTGTTGATCGATTGTTTGTTGATGTCGCAAGGAATTGGGGCGATACTATCTATTTTCCATTCATAAAGGATGCTCCAGTGTACCCTATACTAAAGGAGATAAGGAAAGGAAACATTTAAGCTTCTTTACGCATTCATGTCTGCCAGCATCATTTTGCTCAGTTAAAAGCAAAACACACTATCCAAACGAATTGTCTCCGTTTAATAAAATATTTTTTAAAACGTGGCTTCTGTATACGGGTAATCGTCATTGACTATAAGTATAGGCCAGGTAACATTAACCTACAAAAAAGGTAAAAGTATTATTAATAAGTGTTCTGTTACTATATTCTGTGCTCACTTATCATCTACATCATCAGTGGCGGTTCTACACGGAGGCCTGGGGTGGCCCGTGCCCCCGTAGACATGTCCCTGGCCACCCCTGTGGCCACCCCGTGCTGACTAAATAAAAAATTATGAATTGATTATGATTTTACACCCGAGCGCCAAAAGCGGAACAAATGCGACGCAACGTTCTACACGGGTAAATTAAAGCGGCGCACCCAAACACTGTAGTCTGCCAGGTGTGGTGCTCGTCGGTGAAGGAGAGCTCAGCAACTACTATTCGTTGATACCATGTGACGTCACTGTGTCTAAGCGTCGCCATATTTGTGTCCAACACGGCCGCAGTAGTCTGGCTGTGCGTCGGTCACAACCCACAGAAAGTAAAAAATCCCGGGATATGTTTTGCTGTTGGATGCGACAACTGTCGCCTAAGAAACCCAGATATACAATTTCTTTCTATTCCAAAAGATTTAGGGAATGACTGACCTGTTAAGTGAAATGCAGCACGTTGATACAATCGTGAATAATTACTGTGTCTTATTAAAGCTAAACTCTCCTGAGCAAACTAGAGTGCTAATAGCTAGCGAGCTGTTTTGCCCTTTACAGTACTAAAGGCTTTAGCTACATCTCGTCAGCCCATATTGGCACTCTTAACCACCACTAAAATAACTAAAATAGATGGATTATGTACAAGATAAATGTAAATGTCAGGAAAAGAAAGTTGGGGCAGACGCTTTGCAGACTTTAAGGGACAAAATAAAGTTGAAGTTAATAAATATGGATCGCAGCCAATAATCAATGCCTTTTCCAAATATCGCTGTCCTTCTGTCTCATTTAGATGTGCTATCACAGACATTTCTGGTGGGGCAATTTTGTATGACGATATGTTCGTTGTCATGACTGTTCGCCAGCTAAGTGCTAACCAACCACTAGAATTAGAAAATACTACATTCAAAAAGTCTAAATTTAAAGAAACTATAAACAGAAAACAATACTATTATAATATTATTATTATATTATTACTATATATTATTATATATGACTACCTAGCTACTATTGGTTAAAAAAAATCTTACAATTTTGATGTGCCCCTCTCGTTAAACACTGGCCCCTCCTTGGCCCCCCTAGTAAAAATGGTCTAGAACCGCCACTGGATTGAGGTGATTCGAATTGCTTCAGGGGAAATTCTTACGATTTACCGTGGAGGGGCACCATTGTGTTTTAAAAAAAATACAATTAAAGAACAGTTTCTAAAATACACGCTGTCTGAAGTGATTACTTGTTTATTTATAAGATTTAGTCTTAAGAAGAAAAACAAACTTTTGATCACAAAAAAATTTATTTAAAAATGTGCGATTAATTAGTTAATTTTTTTTAATCGATTGACAGCCCTAATATATATATATATATATATATATATATATATATACATATAATTTTCAGTCATAACCAGTGAACCAGTCATAACCTCCCATGCATTTGCTGTCATCTCTTTGAATCCCCTATGGCTAACGCAGGCTCGTGGTCATTTTCGGCAGGTCGCGTGGTTGCGAACTGCTCAAAGTGCAGAAATGTGTGCTCAGAAAAAAACAAATGTGCTCAGTGCTGAAAAATTAGAGGGAACATTGCACGACACCCCTTACTTTAAAACGGCGTATTCCAACACTGAAAACCATGCTTTTCAAAAACGCTGCCCTAGGCAGATACATTTGAAAACTGTAGTTGTAGGTTGCCATGGCACTGGGGGTAGCTTGCGCTTGAGAGGCTATAACGTCAAAATAAACATGGAAGGTGAAATGAATATGCTGCTCTGTCTCTACAATTTACTTACCGATAGTTTAGTTAGTGTACTTCGAGTACAAGTACTTTTCCTGAATAGATACGCGTTACTCCTACGCAGAAGGTGTGCACTGTACTCGGTGTGCTTGAACTATGAGTGAAAATACCGTTTAAACCATACAATGAGCGGCGATTCTGGGTAAGACGTGGCCGAACTTTTCCCGAACAGCTAGCTGGTGGGACAGTTTGTAATTCTATTTGTTTGTATGCCTATTCAATTACACATAAAATATAAACATTTAAAAAAAAATAACATTTCTGATGTTCGTATTTTTCAAATTTATCAGCTAATATGTCATGCTAAAACACCTCTTGTTTCGTTACTAATACATAATTAGGTGCACTTTACGCATCTCCTCCCATCTCTTTGCGACGAATACCCACTTTCCCACACCCACTTCCCAGCAGCGGTAATCTGCGCTTTTACTCAGGTGCGCCTCCTTTGGAAATACGGTTTTATGTCTTTACCCGCTATTTTACGCCTGAAATGGGCGCGATCCTGTTAGTAAATGAGGCCCTAAGTGTCAAATGAGAGGGGCAAATGGTAGCCTAAATGAAAAAGTCTGTTAGCCTACATAATATTGGCATCCATATAGGTTATAGTAAGTTTTCATTATTTGGATAATTGATACATCCCTTTTGGGCTAAAGTGATTTAAAGACCTGGACGTGCTGGACCCAGCCTCTCGCCTAGACCTCTCTTCTGAAACAGGTTGACTTTGTTCTTTTGTCATTTACCCACCCTTCAAATGATGCAATTTTAGACTTTTCAGTTTTAATGACTAGCTTAGGACCTCAAAGTTTTTTGTACTCGACACAAAACGTCAGAAATAAAAGTCTATAATCCAAAATTCTTCTGATTGTCTGTTTACTTAATAACCTAAATCATACAGTATAAAAACTTAGGATATTACTTTGTCTAGCTAATTAACTGGCATTAAGTGTATGTCAAAATACTGTGTTGCTTCAAGGTCAAGTGGCTTCAGACTGCTTCACAGGGTTTCTTTCATATTAAATCAAACAGCCAATCAAATGACATTATTCTCAACATCACTGGTCAACTATCAATATTTCCATTTTTATATTACAAATGCAACACCGTTTCTTCTTAGTTCTTATGAATATCTTTAAATCTTAAATTCTCAATCTGCAATTATTATTCAATTACAATATTATTACAAAACTATAATTTGGCTCCAACAGTTCTAAACAAAGAAATGGCCGAATGGTACAAATACAGACCTAAATAATGATGTTTTCACATTTCAGCATCTTTATTTTATTTTGAAAACATTTTCATTTGTATGTGTGTGTGTGTGTTTTAAAAGTAGACAATCTCATCAGATTCAGTTTTGTTGGTTTGGACACCGCCCAGCTCCTTCTTGTTGCCATATACGGGAAGTGGGTCAAACACACGGATGTGGATGTAGTCGTCTCCTCCTACATGAACCTGAGGAGATGGAGACAAGGACAGAGAGGGGCCCATAGAAAGACAAGGACAGAGAGGGAACCATAGAGACAAGGACAGAGAGGGAACCATAGAGACAAGGACAGAGAGGGACCCAGAGAGAGACAAGGACAGAGAGGAGAGACAAAGGGGGAGAAACAGAGGGAGAGAAGTGAAGGAGAAGAAGTGAAAAGAGAAAAATCAGAGAGTGGCAATAAATTACATCTACAGACAAGAATGGCAACAGTTATCTAATTACTAATGAGTTCACTGAACAGACACAAACACACACACACACACACACACACACACACACACACCTGCATGCATATGATGTCTGCATGTACACACTCACACACACAGAGAAGTATGATACCTTGATGAAGTAATTGGTCCCTGCCACTATTTGGCTCTTGTACTTCTTGGCAGTGTAGCTGTAATAGTTCTTTCCTACTTTCTCATCAACAGCGGCTTTCACCTGCAGATGTAGCAAAGAGAGATTATATGGCAGGGCAGTGTGTGTGTGAGAGAGAGAGTGACACAAGGTGAGAGTTAGGCACTAGCTTACCATCCCACACAGCCCTATGATGTTGGTGCTTTAAGCTTTAAGTTAAAGTTGAGTATTTAGCAGATGCTTTTGTCCAAAGTCTTTAATTGTTGCTGATTAAAGTGCTATAACTGACACTGCTGTTCACATGCTAATGGCAAAGCAAACAACCACAACCGTTAGATATAACCACGACTGTACACACATGATTTGACCTCATGTAAACACACACCTGCATAAGCAGAGGGTGTAGGAATACTGTGAATATGAGGCTTTTAACTAAACTACAAAAACATATGTTACATTGTGATCTTTCTGGAATCATGTTCTATTCAAGTATAGGGGTAGTACACAGATGTATCTCAGTCATTAGGAAAGGATTTGGCACTGGCCTCTCTGTCTGCACGCCCATGTCATGGACCCCCATGCCCCATTAAACTCACACTAGAGGACTCTTCAGCTAAATTCAAATGACATCTGTTTGGAACCTGGGTTTTACTGAAAATTCTGCCACATTAAACCCATCCCATGAAGTTGCCAACTTATCCTTAAAAAGCAAAAATTGCAACTGTTTAGTACCTAATTTTACTGATTGTTCTGGCACACTAAAATAAAAACATATTATAATGTAATTGTAATGTCCTGCAAAGCACTCTGAGACAATGTCAGTTGATTGCTGCCTTAAAATAATTGGGGTGTGTAAGCTGTATCCTAACCCTGTGCAGTTAGAAACTCAAAAATGAAATTCAGTTGAGTTGAATATTGTGAAACATTCACCTCACCTCATCGCACATAGTTTGGATTTTCGGCGTCGCATCCTTGACCTCGGTTAGACCTCCACAGATAGACATCTCAGACGTTTTGTTGAAGAAAGGAGAGCAAAATCTAGAGAACGTTTGCAATGAAAGTTAATCAATAATGTTCGCTGAGAAGCTCATGGCTCATAAAGTTTATGGTTATCATGAAACCCGATGAAATTGTACATCTACCCAAGATAGAAACCTGCCTGAAAGATGTAAAATCTTGGATGGCTAACAACTTCCTGCTCCTCAACTCTGATAAAACTAGATAAAAAAAAATGTAATACTGCGAGAAGTAAAGTATTTTGACATTCAAAACGAATTACTGGCCAAGCATCATATTCAGATTTCCGTAAAAACCTATTAGTTACATTACATAAACTGACATGAGGTAGATATCTAGTCGGACTGGCCAGACAAGTTATTATTATTATAAGCAAATTATGTTATTTTAGTCTTCTGTTCAGTTGATGGCTGGCAAACAACAATCTTAGAAGGTTTGGGGCACTTGTGGCACATATTATTGACTCATTTTAAGCTATCAATCTACCTCAGGGTGAACAAAATGAGCCGAAACGGAATAAAATGGAATTCACCAAAATGTGAAACGGATTCATTTTGTTGAAACGGAAAATCATTGGCCCTATTTATTGACTCACCTTCAGGATGAACTCAGCCGACGGCGGACAACAGGTTGTGGTGAGGTCAAGCGCTCTTCAGCTGGACAGAAAGATCCAGAGGCTCGCACCTGACTTTATACTGAAGTTATGCTGAGTCACACAGACGCATAGGCAGGTAGTGAAAAGGAGGGGGTTATGTTATTGGAACCAAAGGTGCTCTATGATGGGAGGGTTGTTTTAATCGGTGCCAAGCGCCACAGGTTTGTCTGGTTGGTACAAAGACATCAAATCCCGATGAAAATCTAAGAAAGGTATTTATTGACACGCACACACTCTGAAGCCATGAATGCCAGGAATATGAAGTAACCGTCAATTGAACCGTGATAGAAAATAAAGATTTAATAAAAACGTATAAACCATAGTAGCACAAAAGTTTCTTTTAACAGTACAAACCAGCACAAACGATTGAGACTATTTTTATGAGATTTGGTTGGGTTCGGCTGGTGACGTCACGCGTGTGAAAATTAAAACGGTAATAACTTTAAAATCATAATAGCACAAATATTTATTTTAACAGCACAAACGTAGCACAAACGATTGAGACTATTTTGATGAGTTTTTTGACGTGGACAGGGGGCTGAGTGACGTCACAGCCCAGAAAATGTAACTTTAAACTAGAAAATGCATTTCCATGAAATGCAAAAGTTAAGAAAGGAAGAAGAAAAGAAAGAAGAGTGAAAGAAGGAAAGAAGAAAGGAAAGAAGAGTAAAAGAAGGAAAGAAGAGTGGAGGAAGGAAAAAAGAAAGGAAAGAAGTGAAGAAAGGAAAGAAGAGTGGAAGAAGGAAAGAAGAGTGAAAGAAAGAAAGAAGAAAGGAAAGAAGAGTGGAAGAAGGAAAGAAGAAAGGAAAGAAGAGTGAAGAAAGGAAAGAAGAGTGGAATAAGGAAAGAAGAAAGGAAAGAAGAGTGGAAGAAAGAAAGAAGAAAGGATAGAAGAGTGAACAAGAGTGGCTCTAGATAAAGACAGTAAAGAGAGAGTGAAGAGGGAAAATATTGAAAGAAGGAGAGAAAAATGGAGAGAAGCAGAGAGATAGAGTGAGAGAGTGAGTAGAGTGAGAGGGATAGAGAGAAAGATGGAGAGAAAAAAAAGTAGAGTATGGAAGGTGTCTCTTAATATTCCTAGTTATACAGTTGAATGGAGAGGGACAGAGAGAAGAGGTCCCTTGGAACCTTGGCGCAGGTGTCAGTGAAGCACAGGTGCAAGCCAGTTTAATGACCCTATTATGATGTCATAATGGCCCAATGTAAGTAAATGGGAGAATTTGTATTAGTTTTTCTTTAATATCTTAAAAAGTATAACGTTTAGAAAAATGAAAAATATATAGCGTAAGTGTTTACAAGACCTATGCAACAAAGTTCGAACATAGTTTCTACGGAAAGGGATTTGAGCTGAATTAAGCGCAGAAGTTCGGTAAAAAGGAATAATAACTAGAATATGCATTTCCTGAAGGAAATACCAGTGCATGAAATGCAAAAGTTAAGAAAGGAAGAAGAAAGGAAAGCAGCGTGAACAAGAGTGAAAGAAGAAATGGACGGAGTAATTGAAAGCAGCGTGAACAAGAGTGGCTATGGATGAAGACAGCAAAGAGAGAGTGAAGAGGGAAAAGTTTAAAAGAAGGAAAAAAAATTGGAAGAAGAAGTTGGAGAGGCATAGAAGAAAAACACGTAGATGGAGGTTGGAGAGAGAGAGGGAAGTGAAAATAGGAAAGAGAATAGACTGGAGGAAGGAGACGTTAGAATGATCAATGGATAAAGTGGAAGATATAGACATGACATGGAGGAAGTAAAGGAAATGGAAGGGAGGAAAGAGGACTGTTAAGTCAAAGAAGGCTGACAAAAAGGTTGAAAAAAGAGTAGGAATTGATAGACAGAGTAATTGAAGGAAGAAAGGAAAGAAGAGTGAACAGTAGTGGCTATGGATAATGAGATAAAGAGAGAGTGAAGATGTGCGAAAATGTGTTCATAAAATGTAACGAGTAACGACACATATTGTAGAATGTAGTGGAGTAAAAAGTATAGATAATAGCTGCAAAATGTAATGAAGTAAAAGTAAAAAGTATGCACTATTATTTTTACTTAAATAAAGTACAGATACGTAAAAAACTTAAAGTCAGTAGAACTTACCGTTAAAATGTATTTCGCTTCTGGTATCAAGTGATTTCTCACCACCAACGCAGAGATGTGAATGTCATTCTCACCTCACTTCCCAAATTTATATTCCACTGCATGCTCAGCCACTCCCCTATTCCATGGAACAGGTTGGCTAATGCAACTCAGACATTTCCTGAGAACTACTAGATGTACAGAGTCTGCTCTCTGGACTCTGTACATCTAGTAGTTCTCAGGAAATGTCTGAGACTTTTTTTTACTTAATAAAACTGTGGTGTGTAACCTTACATTTTCACACCATTATCACATTGCATTATTCTTTATGCCACTGAGTTTGCTGTTGCAGTTGTCCTCTGGATTGAGGTTAAAAGAAGTAAAAATGCTAAAAATCATTGCCACCTTTCTACAATCTTAAAAATATTGCTGATGTGAACAACTGAAAGTTAGAACAATCTCCGAAACATCCAGAATATCTGATCAGAAATCAGGCTCTGATGTTTTCTCTGAGTTTGAGAACAGACCTGCAGTTAAGCACCTTTTTGAACATTACCAGGTCAACTGCAATCAGAACTAGTCTTGGCCTAACCACCTAATCAGCTCAAAACTGATTGGAAGACCTAATATAGTTAGTTGGTTCTAAACTCTGAAAGTTATAAGTTATAATTAATCAATTCATTTTCTCTTGGTAATAAAAAAACACATACCTAAAATTCAGACAAAAATTATTTTCTTGATTCCTTAGGTAAGTTGCCTGAGAACAGAGTGCTCTCTAATACAGGCTGTGTGAAAACTGTTCTTTGGAAAGCATTTTTTTTAAAACAATTCTTTGGAAAGATATTTCTCAATTCAAAGGACACTGTAACCCAACCAAACCCACGCTGCCACACCCAGCTGGAACGTGCCCCCGTGGACAGCCGATTACGTTAGGGTGTGTTCATAAGAAACTGTTGCTTCATACTACAAAGTCCATGCATCGAGAAAGAGGGACAGACAACGGCTGTCAGAAAAGAACCGATTGGGTTTGTGGGTTTTGTTTTATGGTTGTGTGGTTACTCTTGCTATTAGAAAAACTGGTGTGAGGCAGTTGCATGTTCAGTCTGCCGATGTTCAATGAGTAAGCCATCGCCATATCTCCAGTTTGACTTTGCTTTTATGCCACAGTTGCGCTATGTTATTGAGGAAATCATCGTAAAATGAAATGAATGTTGCAGCTCACCTCCGCCACCTTATTTCTTTTCACCATGACACACTGCTAAGCTGGATCCGAGAGCGGCTCGGGGGCCCCGGTGTCCCATCAACACCCCGTGGGTGCCATCAGCATCAACCCAGCCGCCCCCGCCACGTGCTCCCCACCCACACCCCTGGACCTGCCCCAAGCCCGAGCCCCGCCCTAAGGCACAGTATGGCACAGAGTGACAGCACCTCGTACATCAACAGCAGCACCTGTGGTGGCAACAGCCTCGCCCAGCATCAACAATAGCCATTACCACCACCGCAACAGCAGCAGGGCCCTCCTCACCCCCAGCAGCAACAGCCTATGGGCTGCGGCGCTTGTGGTTGCCGTGGCAGCTGTGGCGGCGGCGGACACGTGTCCAGTTACTACTTCCACCAGATGGCGCCGGCGAGACAGGTGTTCCAGCAGATGCCGCACATCTTCCCAATCTCCTCCCTCTGCAGCAGCAGCTACCTCAGCCAGGGGGCGCCACAGGGTAGCAGCACCACGCAGTTGCCCTTCTTCCCGCAGGGCGTCGCCACTGCCACCTACCCGGGCGGAGCGCTCCTGCACAAACACACGCACGCCCATATGCACGGCCACGGCCACACACACTCGGAGCATGTGTTGAAAAAAAAAAGTCCATTTGAGTGCCTCTCAGCCTCTGAAAAGGTTTTTACAGTAGCAGATGGACTTTGGCCAGCTACGGGTTTCAGCAGATGGCGGCCTTCAGGGGCTTCTACCCGCAGGTGTACCCAACCACCATGGGCTCCATGCAGGGTGCCGGCGTGGCCATGGCGGGCGTGGGGGGCATCAACAAGAAGAATGGCAACATCTCCTGCTACAACTGCGGCACCACCGGGCACATTGCACAGGACTGCAAGCAGCCCTCCATTGACGCCACACAGCAAGGTAGCCTTCAAGGCGCTTCATGTCTTTAGTCTGTACATCCGTATAAACTGTGGTTTGTTTGGTTTCACATAGAAACACCCTAAAGGGATTTATTTTGGAACCTTTTCAGCCTTGAAGAACAAGGGATTTATTTGAAAACTCCTCTGTAATGCCCTTTCTTTCTGAGGGTTCTAAATAAAGCCTCTATATTCTGTATTCTGGCAAAAAGTGCACAGAGAGCTCTTCATCCAAAGATGGTGGTTCAGAATGTTCCAGAAGAATTTTAGGCCCCTTAGCAGCTTCTAGGCAGGACCTTCCAGGATTATTCTATAAAAAGCCTAGATTAGTAGACTCATAGCAGGTCATGCCAATTTTAAGAAACATATGCATAGTTAGACTCGATAATGAAAATGGAATAGGATCGTAATGAACATGAGCGCTACTGTCACTGTCAGAAAGAAAACTTGCAAGAGAAGGAGAACACTGACATTACTCTCGTAGGCTACTCCAGGTTAGGTTTTTGAGTGCGATTATTTTGGTGAGCAGTTAAGATTTCAGTTCAGTGCTTAAGGTTTTTCTTAAAATGTTCTGAAGTGACTGCTGAAATTGTAAACCTATTTTGCTTGAAGAGAAGAGCAACAACAGAAACATAATTTTAGTTACACTAAACATCAATCTGCATAGTGGGACTTTGTACTGAAACACAAGAAGGCCGAAATGCTTACATGGTAAAAGGTGGA